>NC_079189.1:441527907-441820407 GCF_029499605.1 Hyla sarda
TAGTTAAATCAATAGTGGGTAGAGTCTGTAAAGCCTATAGGAAAAAAGGCGGGGGGTGTCAGGGGGGTGTGCTGAAATAGCAAGATATATATCGGTATAAGTTATCGGCTATCGGAGTATCTGTATCGGCCCTAAAAAATCGATATCTGTCGATCCCTACTATGAACCGCTCTCTGCTCCAGTGGTTTTTAATAATGCCCGCTTCACTTGGACGTGTCCATCTTTTCTCTGCCCCTGTCTTCTGCTGAGCTGTTGTCCTCCTGGCTCAAGAGATTGTGTGTGCAGCCTCTGTCAGATGGCACGCCGACAGTAAGAGGAGTGTGATAAAAGCTACTCCTTTTTGGTGTGTTTGTCAAACGGATGAGGTTTAAAGCGCAATGGATAATATTGTGACTTAAGTCACCTTGAGATAGATATCTATTTTTTTTTTTTTTATAAAATCTTTTTATCAAAGAAATAAAATAGGAAAAAAAAACTGCAACTCAATGGCTCTGATTTACTATTTTGTCAGGTTTCTGGTGCATTGCACTAGAAATTTGTCTGTGACAGAACTTGTGCCAGAATTGAAAAAAAACTTAACAACTTTCCATTTTACTGGGAGAACCCCCGAAAAGGGACGTAGCAGTCAGGAAGAGAGGGGGCGTGGTCTCTGAAAAGGGGCATGTCCCAGACCTTTTATTTATTTATTTTTTTTTTTTTAATCCCAGCATATTTACTAAGGTTTCCACAGAAAATGTGGTGGATTTGAGCTGAGGAAATCCCCATAGAACGTGTATATAATAAAAAAAATAAAAATAAAAAAAAGGGAAACCATGGAAAAATGTTTCAGGGGGAAAAAAATTCACAAAGAAAACTACACTCCACTCTTAGTAAATCAGGGCCACACAAAGCATCAAAGTAAAATCAGAACAAATTCAAGCAAAATTAAGGCTGAACAGGAGGCAGAGTGGAGGGTCGGGCAAAGTAGGGGAGGGTCGGGCAAAGATAAACATTACAGTGTACACACATTTATTAAGATCTAAAGGAACTCCAAGAGGCCCACATATTCAGAAACTTAACGTGAATTTGTAATCTCTTCCATTCTATACAGCTGATCAACTCTGTCTGTCCATTGAGACACCAGTTGTTTGGCAGGTGGGTAGCAAAAAATCTTGGAAAAGGGTTTCTTCAGTGGAGAGGGAGAGAACTCCTGGCAAGTATTAGTAAGGGCCTTTATGAATTTGATAAATTTTTTTGGGTTTATACCATTTTTTATATATTCTTATTTCCAAATCGAATGTTCTAACAACCCAGAGCTGGAAATATTCACATACATTGCATTAGCTTTATTAGTATGAACAAAGATATACATAGCATGAATGTGTTGTTTGTTTTTCAAGCTTCTGAAATTACCATCATTATCAATCTAGCTATGGAACTTTGTTCAATTTTTTTGATCCAAACAGAGCATAAAAGCATCTTATAGATTGCTATCCTTTCTGTACTAATGGGGGAGATGTATCACAACCTGTGCAGAGGAAGAGTGGTGCAGTTCCCCATAGCAACCAATCAGATCGCTTCTTTCATTTTGCAGAGGCCTTGTTAAATATGAAAGAAGTGAGCTAATTGGTTGCTATGGGCAACTTTTCCTCTGGACAGGTTTTGATAAATCTCCCCCTATGTACTGGAGAACAGCTCTTCTAACATCTAAAAGATTATAGGAACATTTCTGAACATTTTTAGGGTCTAAACAGAAGGATGGTACAACAATGTTCTGAGACCTATGAAAAGATGTTGTGCCTTCAAGCAAAAAATTAGGATCAAGCTTAAAGTGGTATTCTGGCTCTCCGCGATCAAACATCTTATCCCCTATCCTTTGGATAAGGGATGTCTTTGGCGAGAATACCCCTTTAACCTGTTGGGGATGGAGGGCGTACCTGTACACCCTCCGCCCACTCCCTCTCTGTAACGCAGGGCCACGCCGTGGCCCCGCATCTTAGTGGGTCGGGCCAGGCCTCTAACAACGGCCTGCACCCGTGGCTAATAGCGCATGGCACTGATCGTGGTGCCGCGCGCAAACCCTTCAGACGCGGCGTTCAACTTTGTCTAAAGTGAAAGTAAACTAATGCCGGTTAGCTCAAGGGGCTGTTTGGGATCGCTGCGGCGAAATTGGGACAGCTGTAGGACAGCAGGAGGGTCCCCTACCTTCCTCCTCGCTGTCTGATCGCCAAGTGACTGCTCAGTGCCTGAGATCCAGGCATGAGCAGTCAAGCGGCAGAATCATTAATAAATGGTTTCCTATGAGAAATCATTGATCAATGTAAAAGATTGGGAGCTATAACATTGCAAAAAAAAAAAAGTTAAGATCATTTAACCCCACCTCATAGACGGCAATGTATTTCCTTGCGGAATCTGCAAAAAAACATCGAACCTGTTCAATATTTCTGCAGATGCCGAAATCAGGATTACCGCAGCAGATGTTGCTGGCACGGAAATTCTGCAGAGTGCCCTGATCTGTCGCGCCGTTCGGCCGTAATCTTCTATTTTCGGTATATGCTAATGAGGTGCTAACTGCCACTCTGACATCAGTGCTGCCTGCCGCAGCGCCACCCAGCTCATCAATATTCCTCCCCTCCCTCCGCCTCTCCCTCTTCTCCCCGCTCTGTAATGAAGAGAGAGAGGAGGAATATTGATGAGCTGGGCGGCGCTGCGGCCATCGGCACTGACGGCAGAGTGCCAGTTAGCCCGGCTGGTGCCAGTTAGCACCTCATTAGCATATACCGAAAATAGAAGATTACGGCCGAACGGCGCGACAGATCAGGGCACAATAAGCATCAAACTGATCAGCATCCCCCGCACTACCCGCCAGTACCCAGACAGTTTTCCTTGAACCAACATGGATTGGATGCGTTTTATAACATTCTTGAGTATAGGTATGGGAAGGGTTTCCAATATGTAAAGGATTTTAGGTAAAATTGACATTTTTATAGTGGCTATTCTACAAAAAAATTAGAGTGGAAGAAGGGACCATTTTTCAAGAAGAAGTTTAATGTCCTGCATAAGGCGGGGGATAATGAGGGACATTTATCAATGTTTGCTTATGTATTCTTTTTTTTTTAGTAATTTTTTCCTTACTTTTTTTTTTTGCTTATGTGTGACTTATTTATCAACTGGTTTCAGCCTATTGATAATTTTCTTTCACGTAAGCAATTTTTCCTTTTTTACTTTGGTAGTAGCTTTTTCTGCTCCATGTTTGAGCTGGAGTATATTTAGTCAATTTTTAACCCTGTTGCGACTTTTTTTTGCGCAGTTGCGACTGTCGTAGTTAATAAATACCGGACTACCTGTAGTCCATTTCAAAATTATTACTACGTCGTTAATTTTTTGAAAACTTGCTTTTGTCGGTTTCCAGTCAAAATGTCGCACGAAAAATCGCGTAGTCGCAGTTGCGACAATTTTGCGACAATTATAGTAAAGAAAACCTGACTAAACCCGTTGATAAATGTCCATAATTGTGTTTAAATAACAGAAGGTAGGACAAGGTAAGTTTTATTCCCAAATATGTTAGGGCAGTGGCTTGCCATTTATAATGAAAGTGTTTTTTTGTTAGTATCCGTAGGACATTATCAGGGATATTGACCGGGAGAGCCTCCATTTTGTTGGCATTGATTTTATATCCAGACAATTTTCCATAAAGATTAAGGGCCGAATGAAGATTGGGAAGAGAAGTTAAGGGATTACAGAGAGGAGGACATCATTGCGAACAATGATATCTTAAATGTTCAAGAATTCATTTGTATTCTCATGATGTCTGGGTTATTTCCAATGTGTTCAGCCAGGGGTTTTATGCAAAGGACAAAAAGGAGGGGGGATAAAGGGCAGCCCTGCCGTGTCCCATTAGATATGCTAAATTGTTGGAAGGGGCATGAGGTAACCTAACTTGGGCTGTAGGTGTGGTGTACAGACCTGATATGGCCGAGGCAAAATGACCAGATATTCCATAATTCTTTGACAGGCTAAACTGTTCTTTCCTTCTAGCCACATTAAAGGCCTTTTCCGCGTCTAGGCTTAAAAAAAGTCCAGACTTCTTGGCCTTATTTAAAATTTCTATTAGGTCAATATTTTGCCTCATACCATCGCCAGTCTGTCAGTGTTGAACAAAGCCTACTTGATCCTTGTGGACAAATATTGGTAGAACTTTGCAAAAGGAAAAAAGACTCGGCGACTCACCATGCTGCAGATAAGCTTCTCTTTAACCCAAGAGGTACAATGACCTACACATCAAAGCAAGTGGAGGCAGGGGGTGGGGGTAGGACTGCACAGTTCTACAAGCTACATGCATCTGCATTGGTAGAACTTTGCTTAATCTGTTTGCAAGGATTTTAGTATAAAGTTTTAAGTCAGTGTTGAGCAGTGCAATTGGGCGGTAACTGCCACACTCAGCCGGATCTTTTCCAGGTTTCAGGACAACTGTGAGGTAAGAATTTAACATACTCATCAGGATATGAGCATCATGTAAAAGGGAATTGAATAGATTTTGTAAATGTGGGAGTAGGATATCTGAAAATGTTTTATAAAACAGATACGTTAGACCGTCAGGACCCGGAGATTTCCCATTTGGCATTTTCTTAAGCATTTCATATAGTTCTTCAATGGAAATTTGTGCATTTAACATTTGGAGATCGAAAGGGGAAATCCTAGGGAGATTACAAGAATTTAAATATGAATGTATTTGGGACAGGTTATTTACTGGCGAGCCAGTGGAAATGTTGGGTGTTAAGTTATAAAGTTGGGAATAATATTCTTGAAATAGTTTGGCCATTTGGTCTGGTTCATAAATTAAATGTCCATTCCTATTTTTCAAAGCAAAAGGAGAAGTTTGTGAGGAGTGGGAGTTTAACTGTGCAGCTAACAGGGTGTGGGCTTCATTCGCTTTAGCGTAATATTTATGTTTAGTGAACAAGAGCAGTTTCTCAACATTATTAACCTCTAAATCTTTTAATTTATTATGAAGATATATTTTTTAAAGTAGAGGTAGAAGGGTAAAGGCCCATTCTAGTTTCATAACGTTTGAGTTGTCTTTCTAGATCTTGGGTTTGTTGAATTTGGTCTCTTTTAATGCGGGAAGCTAGTGAAATACAATGCCCTCTGAAAATAGCTTTATGGCTTTCCCAAACTGTGATTTATCAAGCTCTGTAGTAGATTTTTCGTTTAAAAAAAAGTTGCACATATTTGCGCACGTGCGACTTTTCTGTACATGCTGCGACTTTTTGACTTTTGCTTATTCCAAAGCACATTACTGAAATCTGCTCATGTAGTAATTTTTTTTTTCACTTTGCAGTGGTCATGTATTTATCAAATGCGATAGTCGCTATTTATGAAGAAAAAAAAGTTGCATCTCCGTTTAGTCACATGTATTCCAGGTCCAACCTGGCTTACAGAAAGTTCATACGAAGGAAATTATCACCCACTTTAACAACTGTTCTTGTTCTGCATCATGAAGCAAAGCTGCTACATTAATGAAAAAAAAAAATTATTATATAAATCTATTAATTTTCAGGTTGAAAATACACACTGCACACCTTGTTAATTTTAGGACATGTACATGCTGGCGTACCCACTAAATTTTAAAATTAATGTTGTGTTAAAATAGAATAAGACACAAAATAATTGTGAAATAATTTTTACAGGCTACGTAAATAACCCATATGTGGCTCTAAAATGTTTCCTTAAAAAAAGAAACCTCCATAGTAATACAGCTTCATGCACATTTTGGGGTGGGTAATGTACTGAGTCGTTTTATTAATTTTTTTGTGGCTTCACTATTGTTTATGTGCCTGTTGGTGCTGCGCTGTCTTCCTTCCTGACGTAAACTCCGGCCTCAGCGCAGCAACGCAAGACTCCGTCCTCCAACGTCACAAAATGCAGGCTCAAAATTAAACAAAAAAGCCTCCAGAGTACGGATAATCATGCTGCGGCATAGTATGTTTTTAATATATTTTTTATTTCTGAGGAGGGTGGATGGGTTGTTGTCGGATAATTGTAGTGAAGCTATTTAGTGCCAAGGACGCCAGTCAGGGTGTCACCCGATTGGGGCTGCTTTGCTGCGTCAGGGTCTGGACGGATTGCTACCATCGAAGGAAAAAAGAATTCCCAGTTTATAAAGACCTTTTGCAGGAGAACTTAAAGGGGTTCTGATTACGGGCGACTACAGGGCCGGCGGCGTGTGACGTCACGCTCTGCCCTCAATGCAAGCCTACGGGAGGGGGCGTGATAGCTATCACACCCCCTCCCGTAGGCTTGCATTGAGGGGCGGAGAGTGACATCACACAAGGGCAGATGCGTTACGTCACACGCCGCCGGCCCTGTAGTCGCCCGTAATCAGACCCGGAGCGAACACGCTTCTGGGACTGATTACAAACGGGGTGCCACATGCATGATCACGGGCGTCCCCAGCTGTGGGACTCCTGCGATCAGGCATCTTATCCCCTATCCTTTGGATAGGGGATAAGATGTGTAAGCACCGGAGTACCCCTTTAATATTCATATCTAGATTACTGTAAGTAACAGTATTGCGGTCTTAAATACAGGTAACAAACTATATCAAGCCTTGCTATAAGCCTATTAGAAAAACTATATAACTATTAGTTGAACAATGTTCCCTCCTCTCTATGGTGAGGATAAATATAGAAGCCTGAGGGTTAGGTGGGTAATCTAGGTTCCGCGGTCAGCATAGGTAAAGTTTGAGACCTCAGGAGCAACTTTAAAGTCATTTGGAATCACGGAGGTTGTTCACGTCGGTCAGGTGTCTTGGGTTTGGGACTGCGTGTCTTTCTTGGTGGAACTTTAGTCCAGATTGGGGGATTGAGTGAAAATAACTGTCACAGGCTGCTAGAAGAATTCAGTCAGAAGGTGGCAGTAAAGCTGCAGAGATTCTCAAATGAAAGGTATTGTCACATAAATCTTGAATAGATTGAGATATAATATGGAGGAAAATTAACTATACCAGCGTAATAAATATGAAAAATCTGGAATGCGTAGACCAAATGGTGAGTGGGTTCTTATAAGCAGCCTTTCCATGGAGGCTTTCTAAGGGATAGGCAATTAAATCCCTTCTGAGTGAGAGAGCCAATTGGGTATTCAACAAGGGTCACAGGAGACACATGTATAGTAGGCAGAAAAGTAGAGAAGCTTGTCACCAGTTTAATAACTGGGTTAATGTCAGTCTCTAGATATATAAAGGGAGATTTATCAAAACCTGTCCAGAGGAAAAGTTGCCCAATTGCCCATAGCAACCAATCCGATCGCTTCTTTCATATTTAATAAGGCCTCTGCAAAATGAAAGAAGCGACCTGATTGGTTGCTATGGGCAACTGGGCAACTTTTCCTTTGCACTGGTTTTGATAAATCTCCCCCATAGAGCTTGGGTACCTGTGGGCAGTTCTGAGAGACTACCTTGTACTGAGTCACCTTTGTAAAATGGCGGCTGTGCAGGGTGGTAGTCTCCTACCTCGTGGTCTGTGAGGAGCTGCGGCAAGGTCCAGCTGGTGTAGAGGAGCACCGATGTAGAATAGAGGAGACGGGGATAGCAGAGGTTAACTCTTCTGGAGTGCAGAAGTGAAAGGTAGGTGCGCTCCTCTCTCCGGCTCTGAACGCTCAGTTCAGGAGCGCATGTGGCAATGACTATCGGGTCTCTCCCAGACTGCTGCTATGTGGACAGGGCTCGGAAGGGTGCTGTATATGGCTCCGGCAAGGAGGTTCAGGGACTCCCGGCAGTTATGGACTTTCCGAGGTAGGTGTGTACTCCTCTCTCCGGCTCCAAGTGCTCAGTGCATTGAGTGCATGCAGTAGAGACTGCCGGGTCTCTCCCAGGCTGCTGCTACGTGGAGAGGATTCTGTAGGTATGGACGCCCCGAAGGCTTGCAGAGACCCGGATTCAAACGCTCAAAGGAGGGAGCACGTGTTGGTGAGGCACAATAATGGCGTCTGCAGCGGGTCTGAGGGAGGCACCTCTGAGTCCAATAGCTGGCTTTTCTTCACCCAAACGGTCACTGAAGAGCTGCTGGGTAATGCTGTAGGTGGATGGAGGAGGCGAGATGCTGAGCTTAAAGGGGTACTCCGCTGCTCAGCGTTTGGAACAAACTGTACAGAATGCTGGAGCCGGCGCCAAGAGCTTGTGACGTCATAGCCACATCCCCTCAATGCAAGTCTTCCATAGACTAGCATTGAGGGGGCAGGGCTATGACATCACGAGCTGCCATCGCCAGCTCCAGCATTCTGTACAGTTTGTTCCAAACACTGAGCAGCGGAGTACCCCTTTAAGCAGGGCTAAAACCACAGTTTAGTGCAGCGAGGGTCAGAGCCCAGCTCCCGCACGTCATACTCCATGGACTTCCGGCCTGTACCCTCCCAATTTCTTTTTCTTATGAACATATTTTTTGAGTTTTCACCATTTTTTACAAACCTAATACAATATAAATAAGGCAACTAGGTACCGAAGAACGGAAAAGCATAGCCACACTCACCGCGAAGTAGACTACTCGATGCTCCTCAGACCGGGATCCATCGTGGACTTTGGCAGCAGGTATGCATTGCGCTCAGCGGTGAACAATCGGTGTTTTCGCACAGCTTAGTGCTTCATCCGGTCTCGGAGCCTTTGATACACATCACCGCCTGACAGCACCAGAGTTGGGATCCTGTCATCTTACAGGTCAAGCCTACTTGGTGTTCCCACTTTCGTGACCTTTGACATCTACCTGCTGATGTCCTATTGAATTGTTATCAGGGAGGGATCCTCCTTCCATAAAGGCCATGTTCACTTACATTTGCATGTATACCATACGCCGTTCATCATTATCTGCATTACTATTTGCATCTTAGTATTAGGAGTCTGAGGGTGTCTATACACAATTGACATCACACTAAGGAAACTATGATATCTTGAAAACTGTTATATTGGGGGTGGTTAATTGTCTCACTCCAGTGAAGCTCATCTACAGCTTCAAGAGGCTATATGCCACAGTATGGATTAATGTTAATGTTATTGTATATGTGTGTGAGATTTATACCTCGATATTGCTTCTTCTCTTTGTGTGACTGCTCATCTGACTTTGACAAAAACAGACTCCTCCACCCTATTGACATTTATTCGTTATTCTGGACATCTCTCTACCAATACTTATATAAACATTTAGTGTACCACAAAGATAAAATATCATGATATATGTGGTTTCCTCTTATCCCTGATGAGCCCCTAGGATTTAAGGAGTGAAACGTGTTGGCAAGAGAGGTTTGCCACTTGTTATTTTCATTGTTATGTTTCTTCAAATATTTTTCCTCTCCCCCTCCACACTTAGGATTTAGGAGTGGTTCTCTGTATTAGGACTGGTAGGTAAGGCATCACCTGTACCCATTTTTTCTTTCCCTATCCCCAATTTACGTGTGTACCCCATTATTAATCTTTTGAAGTAAAAGTTACATTTTAGTTTTACCTAAGCCTCATTGGTGTTTCTCAAGTTGGTTCATATTTGACATTTTTACCAAGGGCACACTATCAAAGTGGGTTCTGGTACCCCCATCGGTTGCCAGAAGTGTGTTAAACAGTTCAACAAGGAGTCACATTCCGCAGGTCTATGAACCTGTGCAACTTAGTCGCCCCTACCCGTATGAAAAAAAGACAATCCAACTTTGGATCCTAGGGTCACATCTCACAAAGGTACTTTTCTGTGCAATAAAACAAAATGTATATGTTGTTCTATGATTAGGTATACTACATATTCTTTTACTTCTCATATTTCCCAAAAAATATATTTGATAAACACCTGTAATAATTGTGATAGTATGTATGCAATTTACCTTTTATCCTGTTCCTGGGGTCTCCAGTATGTGGGCCACACTGTTCAGACAGTGCAGTCCCGCGTGAACAAACACAGATCTAATGTTAAAAAACTATTAATGTTGCATAGCGTATCTCGTCAGCTTACACTCAACCATAATGGTAATTTTCATATTTTTAATTTGGTTATTATTGAAACGATTCCCTTACATATACATAACAGATTTCAAAAATTGATAGAGAATAATTTTGGATTTTTACACATAGTCTTAATGAAATAATTGAAAACGCAAGGTAACATCTGGCGGTTATTAACAGTAAGACGTATGTTTTCATATATAAAAAAGAAATTTTTATATATTTTTTTAATATTTTTTATATATTTTCTTTCTTATTTATATAGTATGTGTATTTGTTGATCTATTTGATACATTTGTTTTATGTTTGTTTGTATAAGTGTATATATATATATATATATATATATATATATATATATATATATCTTTTACTTGTAATGTTCTGTCTACCTATGGGTTAAATGGCTTTGTATAAATACCATGCACCTTCCTTGTTCCCATAATGTCTGATGAAGGGGTTTTCTGCAAAAAATGTTGCATTGTGGGTAATAAACCTTTTTACTCTACATGTGATCCATGCGCCAGGCTTGATCCTGTGGTTTCCTTGGAGGTCTTTGTGTGTTTACAAAATACAATAGGCTCCCCTCCAGTGCCATCAGAGGAAAATGCATGGCCCCCATTGTACCCTAAAGAGCCTCCATATCCTACCACTCTGTCATTGATGAAACAAGACTATCTGCGGAGTAAGCAGAACTGTCAATCCCCAATGAGTCAGAATATAGGCTAGAATAAGTCTTTCACCAGCAATAATTTATAATGCACTGCCTAATCACTTGAAGAATGCAGTCAGAGATCCCCTCATCCGGAATCCAGGGACTCCACGGGGAGAATAAATTGTCTAAGGTAACCTTTAAAAAGAAGTCTCAGAGGGCATTATACAGGGTGGGCCATTTATATGGATACACTGTAATAAAATGGGAATGGTTGGTGATCTTAACTTCCTGTTTGTGGCACATTAGTATATGTGAAGGGGGAAACTTTTCAAGATGGGTGGTGACCATGGCAGCCATTTTGAATCCAACTTTTGTTTTTTCAATAGGAAGAGGGTCATGTGACACATCAAACTTATTGGGAATTTCACAAGAAAAACAATGATGTGCTTGGTTTTAACGTAACTTTATTCTTTCATGAGTTATTTACAAGTTTCTGACCACTTATAAAATGTGTTCAATGTGCTGCCCATTGTGTTGGATTGTCAATGCAACCCTCTTCTCCCACTCTTCACACACTGATAGCAACACCACAGGAGAAATGCTAGCACAGGCTTCCAGTATCTGTAGTTTCAGGTGCTGCACATCTTGTATCTTCACAGCATAGACAATTGCCTTCAGATGACCCCAAAGATAAAAGTCTAAGGGGGTCAGATCGGGAGACCTTGGGGGCCATTCAACTGGCCCACGACGACCAATCCACTTTCCAGGAAACTGTTCATCTAGGAATGCTCGGACCTGACACCCATAATGTGGTGGTGCACCATCTTGCTGGAAAAACTCAGGGAACGTGCCAGCTTCAGGGCATAAGGAGGAAAACACATCATTATGTGGCAATTTTGCATATCCAGTGGCCTTGAGGTTTCCACTGATGAAGAATGGCCCCACTATCTTTGTACCCCATAAACCACACCATACCATTAATTTTTGTGTTCCAACAGTCTTTCAGGGATCTATCCAATGTGGGTTAGTGTCAGACCAATAGCGGTGGTTTTATTTGTAAACTTCACCATTCACATAAAAGTTTGCCTCATCACTGAACAAAATTTTCTGCGTAAACTGAGGTTCCTGTTTCAATTTTTGTTTTGCCCATTCTGCAGCACCTGAAACTACGGATACTGGAAGCCTGTGCTAGCATTTCTCCTGCGGTGTTGCTATCAGTGTGTGAAGAGTGAGAGAAGAGGGTTGCATTGACAATCCAACACAATGGGCAGCACATTGAACACATTTTATAAGTGGTCAGAAACTTGTAAATAACTCATGAAAGAATAAAGTTATGTTAAAACTAAGCACATCATTGTTTTTCTTGTGAAATTCCCAATAAGTTTGTTGTGTCACATGACCCTCTTCCTATTGAAAAAACAAAAGTTGGCTTCAAAATGGCCGCCATGGTCACCACCCATCTTGAAAAGTTCCCCCCCTCACATATATTAATGTGCCACAAACAGGAAGTTAATATCACCAACCATTCCCATTTTATTAAATTGTATCCAAATAAATGGCCCACCCTGTATAATAGTGAATTAGAGGTCTTACAAGGACGTGTACAATAATGTAATCTGGGGGATGGGTAGAGGCTTCTGTGTCTAGATTAAGCAATCTCGAGCTACAAAAAGATAGAGCTTGGTCAACTGCAGGCACATAGGAGGAAGGCAAGTCAAATCGAGACTTAAAATCCTGGGAGGAGGATGTTTTTCTGGTTACATCCATAAGATCCCCAGTCGTGTTAAGGCCTTTATCCCATCAAATGGTGTAATGACTTGGGGTGCCCCACTGCACTTTTCAACTTTCATGCTGCCAAGCTAAGGCTCTGTACATAAAGAATCAGCCCCTGGGACAACATCTCTTGTTGAGAAGGAAACCGGATGGGCTCTTCTAGACTCTTGGCTCTAAGGAGAGAGAACCACCAGCTCTTTGGTCAATATGGGCTTTGAGTATTAGAGTTCATCTGTTTTTTAAGGACCCTGAGTAGGGTAGGAAATGTATAATCGATACTGAATGTCTATTCCTGAGCTAGAGTGCCCACTCCTAATAAAGAATCATGTGGGTTAAGGGTATAGAATTGATGCAGTTTGCAGTTTTTTTCTGGACACAAATAGATCACCTGAGGATGACCCCAATTTAGTGAAATCATGCTGAAAGCCCAGTGAACCAAGGACCACTCCCCGGGTTTTATTAAATGTCTGCTTAAGAAGTCTGCCTTCAGATTCAAGGCACCCCTTAGATGGACTGCAGTTATGCTGGGTACCATGCTTTCTGTCCAGGAATATACTTATTTTGATATTGAATAAAGGGCAGTATGTCTTGGATCTCCCTGAGGTCTTATGAAAGTTACTGCTGCCGTATTGTTTGAATAGATTAATATGTGACAATTCCCGCAATGAGACTCCATCTCAAGGTGCGCCATCCAAATTGCCAAGAGTTCTCTGAGAGTTGCTGATCTCTTTGGTATTTGCAATTTCATTTCCCTTGAACTGTCAAGTTTCTTGAGTAGGCTCCCCATCCTTATGCACTTGAACCTGGCTTCACTTGAAACTATCTCCCCCTGTTTTTTGTTTTGGGGAATACCCACCACCTCAACTTTCCCTTTAATTGATAGAATCCATAGCTGTAAAAGGTCTGGAATGGAACTTGCCCCAGGCAACCACGGGAATGCATAATGTCATGTGGCTCAGAGTGGACATTGCTGTTCTAATTGAACAGGAGTGGGGGGGTCAGAAACAGAGTTGTAGCATCAAAATTTGCTCTCTTTGGGGGAGATTTATCAAAACCTGTCCAGAGGAAAAAGTTGCCCATAGGAACCAATCAGATCACTTCTTTCATTTTGCAGAGGCCTTGTTAAAAAGTGAGTGATTGGTTGCTATGGGCAACTTTTCCTGTGAACAGGTTTTGATAAATCTCCCCCTTTGTGTCTGGAAGGAAAGAGGACTGAGCTCTTAAATCTAAGAGGATACCCAGGAAGATTTTCCTATGATTGGGCAAAAAATACAATTTCTTTAGATTTAGATCCAACACAATTTTTAGAATGGCCCTCTGTATGCGAATCTGCCACAATAAGAATGTTGCCTAAGTAAGGAATGATGAGGATAGACAATTTTTCATGAGAGCCACCACCTCTGCCATTACCTTGGTGACTATGCAGGGGTAGAGGAAAGACCAAATGGTAGGCAAACTGAAAATGTCAGACATGGCATGGCACCCCAGTTGGACAGCAAACTAAGAATTTCTGTGAATCTCTATGAATGGGAAGGTGATAGTAAGCAACACTTAGATCTATCATCGCCATCACTGCCCCCTCGCTTATCAGCAGTATAGATAATTTTATAGTCTCCATCTTGAACTTTCTGTACATTACAAATTTGTTCAAGGGCTTTAAATATTTTACAGTACTTATTATATATACCGTATTTATCGACGTATAACACGCACTTTTTAGGCTAAAATTTTTAGCCTAAAGTCTACCTGCGTGTTATACGCCGATAAGCCGCTGCAGTTCAATGATTTAAAGCGGGCGCTTTAAATCAATGAACTGCAGCGGCTTTGCAGGTGCAGAGACCACCACCGCTGCCGGCTTCTCTGCCCCTGCCTGTCCTGGGGTCTAGAGCCCTGCTGCCGGCCCTTCTCTCCCCCTGGCTATCGGTGCCGCTGCCCGTTCTCTCCCCCTGACTATGGGGCAGCGGTGCCGACAGACAGGGGGAGAGAAGGGGCAGCGGCACCCATTGCGGGCGCCGCTGCCCCGTTGCCTCCCCCATCCCCGGTTGTATAATTACCTGTTGCCGGGGTCGGGTCCGCGCCACTTCAGGCCGCCGATGTGCGTCCCCTGCGTCGTTGCTATGCGCTGCGAGACGCAATGACGTCATGCGCCGCGCCGTGCAGTGCATAGCAACAACGCATGGGACGCACACCGGAGGCCTGAAGCAGCACGGACCCAACCCCGGCAACAGGTAATTATACAACCGGGGATGAGGGAGGCAATGGGGCAGCGGCTCCGGCAATGGGTGCCACTGCCCCTTCTCTCCCCCTGGCTATCGGTGCCGCTGCCCCCATTGCCGGTGCCACTTCTCTCCCCCTGGCTATTGGCGCCGGCACCGATAGTCAGGGGGAGAGAACGGCAGCGGCGCAGATAGCAGGGGGGAGAGAAGCGGCGGCAGCAGGACTCTAGACCCCAGGAAAGGCAGGGGGAGAGAAGCGGGCAGCGACAGCCCCTCTCCCCCGCCTTTCCTGGGGGTGTATCGGGGTATACGCATGCACACACACGTACCCTCATTTTACCAAGGATATTTGGGTAAAAAAATTTTACCCAAATATCCTTGGTAAAATGAGGGTGCGTGTTATAGGCCGGTGCGTGGTATACCCCGATAAATACGGTACTTTCTACATGATCAACACCTAACTTTCCTCTAACTCATATACAGGACTGATCCGGCTGCTAGAGTGGACAAAAAAGAAATTTCTTGTTTGCTTCACTGGGGGGAAACAGGACCATGGGTATATGCTGTGCCACTAGGAAGTGCTGACACTAGGAAAAACAAGTTGGCTCCTCCCTGGCAGGATATATCCACCCACCTGCCATGAAGTAATCAGTTTTAGCTTGTGTCAGTAGGAGACAAGACACAGGTCTGGTGCTCCCAGACCTGGTCTATTATTTTAGTTAGGAATGTGTAGATTTTTCCTTCTTTATTATTTTACAGGTGAAGGGTGACAGGAGCATGGCGGTGCCTGATCTCCCGCATGCAACAAAGTGGCACAGTGCATACGAGTATGAGCCATCAACCCCTTATTTCCAACTGCCAGTACCTGGTGGTAGTACCCTGGGTCCGGGTCCCCCACTTGCCCCTGCTCTATGCAGCGTGGCCATAAGCTGGCTGAAGACTTCAGGGTAAGAATAAGAAGATGGTGTCTGCAGGTGAGTATGTACGACATCCCTCCTCTGTACCCCCGTTAGGGTTTCCCTTACCCAGCGGTCCCAAGCTCCTGCTCTCTAATAGGATAGCACAGGCAGCGGGCGACCATTTTATAGCTTTCTTCCCGGCCGGTTGTGACCGGGGGTGCAGTACTTCTGCCAGGGCATTGCTGCATCCTGGCCACGGGCTTCTCACTGTTAATGCCGGCAGTACATTTTGTGCTGCAGCCAGCAGGTGCTCACCCATGGCTGCAGGTCCTCTCGGTTTAGCGCTGCGCTCTGTTCAGCACAGGTTCACTTGTTTTCGGCACTTTAACTGCACCTACCGGCAGTTAGGCTGCAGCCGCTGGACTGCTTATTAATTTAGTCTGCAGCCCATTTAATAAGCTCCACCCTCCCTCTTCCCACTCGGCAAAACACAGCGAACTGTTTGGGTATGGCACTTCCCTATGCATTATTGGGGGGGCACTTCCAGCAGCCCATACCTTAGACACCGGCCAGCGTACCAATTTTTTTCCGCTCATGCAGATCTCTAAAAAAACAAACAAACCCGTATTCTATATATTTTGTCAGCAGGGTCTGATTTGGAACTTGCTTCTGTCGCCCTCTGCCGACCTATGGCCCTGGCCTTGCCAGGCATCACGTGTCCCTTCCCCTTGGGGCTGTGGCTTAGATGGTTAAAGCACCTGTCTAGTAAACCAGAGATCCCAAGTTCATATCTCAGCACCACCCTCATGCATATTGTTGTTTATTCACCACAGTTCAGTCCTAAGTGAATAGGGCAGGTGTGGCCCTCCATGTGGGTCATGTCCAAGGGGCTCAGGAGGCCTACAATGTGGTGCTAGCAGAGATGCACTCAATTTCCCCTGCAGGTTACCGGGAAAACAGTCACTGTTCTGCCTGCATTCCTCATCCACCAGTCACCCATGCTTTGTCTGTCGCACCGATGTGCGTTGGAAATTCTACCGCATCCATGGAAAGTGAGATACCTGCCGCATCCGTGGCTGCAGTTCTGGTACTCTACTATGAGTGTGAGTTCAGCATGGTAGAGACCCTATCCGCTCTGTCTCCCTCTCCATCCCCTGCCTTGCTGGGAGGTTCCTTCTGGCTCACCTTCCCCCCCCCCCTCCCCACCACCCATATTCTGCCCCTCGGGGGGCCTCCATACATGGGGCACCCTTCCAGGCAGCCGTTGCATGCCTCATTATCCTGGGCGGCTTTCAGTGATTCGGCCATGGCATAAGTTGTGGTCTCTGACCTAGGCGGACCTCCTGTCCTGATCTTCTCCGCAGTTCCCTACTGGTGGAGTTCTCTCTGAGCCTCACCTCTGCTTGTAGTGACTGGAGCATTGTCTCAGACTGTAGTTGCTAAGCCTCTATGGGTGTGGGACCCTTAGTTCCCTCAGCCCTTAGGCCTAAGTACCTCTGGTACTGTGGGTGACCGCTTTGATTTCCCCAGGATGCTTCTCCCTATTCCTCACCGTATCCTGTGTCCGAGGGAGTTCTGGTCTTCCTTATTAGTCCAATCTGGCTTATTCGGACCTTCTCATCGCAGTCTTCCCCACTTGCAGCGTTTTCTCTGATTCCGCTCTTCTACCCTGGTTCTCGCGGTGTGGCCCTGGGACAGTGAAATGCATCTGAGCTTCTTAGTTCAGGTTGTCTTCAGTATGCTTCATGACTTAGCCTCTACTCCTGGAACCATTTTTGTGCTTTTGAGTCTTGCCCAGTGTTGCTTGGGCCTCTCAGGTGTCTGATTTTATTTCTCTTCTTTTTTTCCCCAGGGGTTTCTGGTCTCCACCTTCCATGTGCTCGCCTTAATTCTAGGCATACACAGCTCTCCTTCGTGTCTCATTGAAATTTTCCTCGCCGTGTCTCATTTCATCAGCCGAATCTGTGCATTGTGGTTCTATCTTTGCTCCCCCTTCCTAATGGTTTGGTGGCCCCTACTGGTTCTCCGTCCGGTTCTATTGTATCTCCAGAGGTCATTTTCTCTCCTACAAGGATGGTATACAGCATGTCGGGCCTTGAGGGCGACCCTCTTGTCAATCTCCGTTGACTGTCAAGCTCCGGTCACTGCAAGTGACCTTCCGGTGTACAGTCTGTCAGGCCTTCTAGGCAACAGTTTTCTGGGTATTTCGGTCAGCTGTCAGTCAATCGCCGCTGCAAAGGACAGTTCCTTACCATCCCAGGCCCACTTTCATGGGCTTTGGGAGCTTCCGGGTGGTAAGTTTCCAAGGCCCCGGTTCCCTCTGGGTCCAGGGTCTCGTCCGCAATCCTTTGCAAGAGGATATGGTTTAGTCTTCAGACTGACCTTCCTTTATCTGGGGGTTGTTCTTGCCACTCCAAGGACTGCTTTAGGACATCCTGTGGTCCTGTGTCCTCCAATGCACTCGCCGTAAAATCTTTTCGTAGCATTCATTGGTAAAAACACAGCACCCACCCATATCTTCTTCTCTTGTCCGGATACTCTTTTTCGGTTAGTGGATTTTCTCCGGAATTCCTTCTCGGGTCCTTTGGACATATCTCCTTGTTGGCTTCTCCTACTGCTTTGTGACACAACTGATTACCTCTCACCAGGTGGGCGAGTATATCCTGCCCCCACCGGCCGGGAAGAAATCTGTAAAACGGTTGCCCGCTGCCTGTGCTATCCTATTAGGGAGTAGGAGCTTGGGACCGCAGGGTAAGGGAAACCCTAATGGGGTACAGCGGAGGGGGATGGGGGATGTCGTACATACTCACCTGCAGACACCATCTTATTCTTACCCTGAAGTCTTCAGACAGCTTATGGCCACGCTGCATCGAGCCAAGCTGCCAAAGCGAGGCAAGCAGAGGCAAGTGGGGGACCCGGACCCAGGGTACTACTACCAGGCACTGGCAGTTGGCAATAAGGGGTTGATGGCCCATACTCTATGCACTATGCCACTTTGTCGCATGCGTGAGAACAGGCACCGCCATGCTCCTGTCACCCTTCACCTGTAAAATAATGAAGAAGGAAAAATCTAACTAAACATTCCTAACTAAAATAATAAAATAATAGACCAGGTCTGGGAGCACCAGACCTGTGTCTTGCCTCCTATTGACACTAGGTAAAACAGATTACTTCATGGCAGGTGGGTGGGTATATCCTGCCAGGGAGGAACCAAATTTTTTCCCCTAGTGTCAGCACCTCCTAGTGGTACAGCATATACCCATGGTCCTGTGTCCCCCAATGAAGGCTACGAAGAGATTTCATGTTGAGTACAAAAAAAAAAAATCTACTTTTTATAGGTTGGACCTTATCTACAGAAAAAGCTGGTAATTACTCACCAGTAATTCCGTTTCCTCGTAGCCATGACAGCAGCACCAGAGAGATGGAATACTCTCCTAGGGACAGGAAACCTAGAGTACAAAAGGAAGTACAGCCCTCATATGCCTCAGTGAATTACCGACACCTAAGAAGAATCTTCCAACTGGTTAGCAAGCAATAATTTTAAATTGACCACTAGCCAGCACAAGTCTAATGCATAATGAAATAAACAAATGCTTTATTTTTTTTATTTTTTTTGCAACCCAACAGTGAACAACACCTCTTTAAACAAACATGCAAATGGTGAGAATAGGCTGTGGTGCTGTCGTGACTATGAGGAAACAGAATTACCAGTGAGTAATTATTACCTGCTTACCACCCCGTCACAACAGCACCACCAGAGAGAATACCAGAGAAGAATTAGGGTGGGACCACCGCCTGTAGGACCTTACAGCCAAAAGACAAAGATCACCAATGTTACATCTATAGTGGTGAAAAAATGTGTGTGGAGGTGGCCACTCTACAGATTTTAGCAATGGAGGCACCTTTTTTTCTGCCGACGAGGAAGCAACTGCTCGAGTGGAGCAGACACACCCCATTATAGTAAATGAGATCCATTGGGACCCATTATTGCCCGTTGTGCCTCATCTCAATAAAGGATGAAGAAAGAAAAAAAGAGCCTAATGGACGTTTAAGGTCAGGGCACAATGGCAGTGTGAAAGTAGCCTAAAATTTGTGTGTAGGGTTCTCTGGTGGATAAAGCTGCCAACTCCCCTACCCTTCTAGCTGATGTGGCCCTTTTAGCTATAAAAAAAAAATTATAAAAAAACTCTTTAGGAATAAAAGACAGAGGCTCAAAAGGTTCCCGGTAGAGGGAATTAAGAACCACTGTGAGGTCCCATGTTGGAGAAACCTGAGGACTGGATAACTGTAACCTGTTAACAGAACTAAAAAAAAAATCACAATCTAGGGATAGTTAGCAAACTTCTGACTAAATAGGGCCCTTAAAGAAGCAACATGAACCATGAGAGTGGCTGCTCTTGAGCTCTTTTCTAGTCCCTTCTGTAACAAGTCTAGAATAGCGGCAATGTTAGGCCTATTGAGGTCTAATGCAGAGGAATCTGACATGGAGATAAACTTATTCCAGATTCTGAAATAAATTTTAGAAGTCACCGGCTTCCTACTGCCCTGAAGTGTAGATATTACAGCATTTGAAAGACCCTTAGAGTGGAGGATTAGCCTCTCAAGAGCCAGGCCATCAGGTGAAGGTTGCGGGCATCTAGATGGATTATTGTCCTGACTGAAAAGAACCTGAATCTTCGGAAGAACCCATGGGTCTGTTAACGACATATGGGGAGATTTATCAAAACCTGTGCAAAGGAAAAGTTGTTCAGTTGCCCATAGCAACCAATGAGATTACTTCTTTCATTTTGCAGAGGCCTGGTTAAAAATGAAAAAAGCGAGCCAATTGGTTGCTATGGGAAACTTTTCGTCTGGACAGGATTTGATAAATCTCTCAGACAGGAGAACCATGCCCTCCTGGGCCAGAAGGGAGCAATTAAAGGGGTTATCTAGCATAAGGTGATTTTAGGATGTACCTGGCAGACAGTAATGGACATGCTTAGGAAGGATCTGCGCTTGTCTTGGGGCTAAATGGCTATGTTGTGAGATTACATAACACTGTGGCTAGCTTTTTGTGAACTAGTATTTCCTGTTTGACCTTTCTTTTTTTGACTACAAATCCCACAATTCCCAATTCCCATTACCCATTGAAACATAAATGAGCTGCACCAATTCAAATCAGTGTGGTTTTCAATCAGGGTGCCTACAACTGTTGCATTAGTTGCAGATTGATCGCTGCATCCATTGAAGCAGACAGGCTCCCTGTCATCAGCAGACTAGTAAGTCAGGTCTCGGCCGCATTGCAAGCTGGGAAAAATCTGAGACAACAGTCATTTTGTATGCTGGTAAAAATAAATATCGGAGTGAAAATCACAGAAGAATTGTGAGAAAACCGTCACACACAGGTACAGACACTATTATGGACTACTATAACTTCACAGCCCCTGTAGCATAGTCAAATAAAAAAAATTCCTGGAATACCCCTTTAAGATAACTGTCGCTTTATCCTCCTTGATTTTGATGACCCTGGGAATGAGTGCCAGGGGAGGGAAACCATAAGCTAAGTCCCAATCCCATTTCTGCGACAGTGCATTCACCGCCAGGGGTCTGCCTGCTGGGGACAGGGAGAAAAATTTGCTGAAATATCTATTCAGTCTGGTAGCAAACAGATCCACCTGTGGTCTGCCCCATAGGGCCCGAGATCTTCTGGAATATCTGCCACTCACCCTGATAAACCAAGTGACGACTCAGGAAGTCTGCTTTGGTGTTGAGCTCCCCTTTTAGATGTACTGCGGAGATCGATCTTAGCATCTTGGCCGAGTCTCTGCAAAGGTTAGAACCTGGAATGTTATTAGAGAAGAGCTTCCTGTGGTTCCTTGTCTATTAATGACGGACACAGTGGTGGCATTATCAGGAAAAATTTTTATATATATCGGTATACTGCCAACAACTCTTTGTAATTTGAAGATCTACCTAAAACCTCCTCTTCCCAGGACCCCTGGAAATTCATATCCCCTGCAAACGGGGAGCGGTATTTGAAAGAAAGTAGCGTTTTTTTCAATTCCTGGATAACCCCTTTAAGGTTTGCATGGACTGCAGAAGAAACAGACTGTGTCCTCTACCCCCCCCCCCCCCCAAAAGAGCTCATTCTGGATGGATTTAGTCGGTCAGTCATCCTCAAGGTTTAACACAGTGGGGGTAATTTATCAAAACCTGTGGAGAGGCAAAGTTGCCCAGTTGCCCATAGCAACCAATCAGCTTGCTTCTTACATTCTTAACAAGGCCTCTGAAAAATGAAAGAAGCAATCTGATTGGTTGCTATGGGCAACTGGGCAACTTTGCCTCTGCACTGGTTTTGATAAATCTCCCCCATTATGTACAGATCTTAATATAACAATCTCATCAGAATTGAAAAGAAAATGTTGTCGTCATTCCCGAGGATCTTCTACACATTCACCCTCTTCAACCTCCTGGACAATGGCACTGTCCTTAGAATCCCAAAAAAATATACAGTGTTAGCTTTCTTTATAACCTGTGTGCTAGTTGATCTGGTCAGAGATGGTGTAAAAGACAATGCAGTATGAATCTTGGTCTGAACAAATGTCTTTATCTCCCGCATTATGTCAGGACACTCATGTTTAACTACAGCCTAGGAGAACCCACAGTCAGAGGGGCTCTCATACATAAGAAAGAGCCACTCCTTAATTCAAATTGGCTGCGCTGTAGTGGCAGAGGTGATGTCAGATTCCAGTATTTCAGCCAGAAAGGGCAAAAGCAAAATCTTTCCAGCTGAAACGGACATCACCAGTAAGCCTCCCAATCATAATGGAAGTACTAGGCTGGAAGCCAAGAACCTCTACAGCAGTAACCCATGCACATCTGAGACCAAAAGGAGAGCATCACAGCTTTCATCTGGTCCCACCTCCATACTCCCGCTGCCAGACACCCACATTCAGCCGGACACCACCATGGGGAGCACAGGGAAGGCTTTCCATAAGTGAACCCAGTCTGTAAACAGATCCCAAGTAAGAAGCTCCATTCTTACAGGAGACCAACAGCCCTCTGCACAGGCAATCCCAGGGGAGCTGTCATTTAGACGACCAGTACTCTCAATATCCTTTTATTTACTGTTAAATATTACAGTACAAGGTGGGAAAATGTTGTGTTTTGGAGGAAGCAAAAATGGTTTTCCTGTCCTACTTTGCTTGTGAAACAGAGGTAGGAATAAATGAGGAGATTTATTGAAACTTGTGCAGAGGAAAAGTTGACCAGTTGCTCATAGCAACCAGATTTTTTTTTTTTTTAAAGGAAAGCAGCAAAGGCCTCTAAATAGTAAAAAAAAAAAAAAAAAAAAAAAAAAAACAACAACAATCTGATTTCTATTGGCAATTTGTCAGCTTTTCCTCTGCACAGGTTTTGATAAACAGCATATTTCAAGTTGCGGATGCATTGACGGCAGTCACAAGAGCGAGCTCCCTGCTGCGGCCGGGTAGCGTGCTGTTTATCTGCTTGTAGCAGCGGATTTCCTGCTGCAGAAACAGTGCCTGTTCCTGTGCCTAAAACAGACACACGAACAGACACACAAAGCTACCCAGCCACAGCAGGCAGCTTGCTCTGATGCTGATGCACTCTGTGTGACCCTACCTTTAACGACCTGCGCTGTACATATAAGGCGCGGCCGTGCAGAAGGTCTATGAAGCGAGCTCAGGAGCTGAACTTGCTTCATATCCGTTCGGTCCCGGCTGCTATCAGCAGCAAAGACCCGCGGCTAATGCTGGACACCGGTGATTGGGACAATGCCCGGCATTAACCCTCTAAAATGCTGAAAATACACTCCCAGCAGAGCTGATCGGGATCATGGCGGGGAAATCGCGATGTCCCGATCAGCTGAGAGGACAGCAGGAGGACCCTTACCTACCTCCTTGCCATTCAATTGGTTCTTCAATGCTCCAGTCAGCCTCAGCAGGTTGGAGCAATGGAGTACTGATAACACTAATCAATGGTATGCTATGGCATTGCATGTAATAGTCCCCTATGGGGACTACAAAATTGTGTAAAAAAAAATCAATAAATGTGATTTAACCTTCCCTATTAAAAGTTTGAATCACCTCCCTTTTCCCATAAAAAAAAAGTGTGTCCAGATTTGTTAATTTTTGGTCACTTTGTATACCCTAAATAAATGTATAGAAAGCGATCAAAAAGTCCCATCAAAACAAAAATGGTACCAATACAAACTACAGCTCATGGCGCAAAAAAATAGCCCATTACACAACCTTGTATAATGGAAAAAAGTTATAGGGGTCAGAAGAGGACATTTTTAAACATGCAAATTTTCCTACAAAAAGTTATAATTTTTAAAAAGTAGTAAAACAAAATCAAACCTATATAATTTGGGTATCATTGTAACCGTATGGACCTACAGAATAAAGATTATCACTTTTATCAAAAATTGCTCTGCGTAGAATCGGAAGCCCCCAAAAGTTACAGAAAGGAGATTATTTTTAAATTTTGCCCTACAAATATTTTTTTTCTGGTTTTACCGTAGATTTTGTGGTGAAAGGATTTGGAGGACATTAAAAAAGTACAATTGGTGGTGCAAAAAACAAGCCCTCGTATGGGTCTGTAGGTGGAAAATTGAAAGCGTTATGATTTTTAGAAGGCGAGGTGGAAAAAACGAAAGTGCAAAAATAAAATAAAAAAACTGTGTCCTTAAGGGGTTAGAGTAACTTTTTGCAGAAGAAAACTTCCCCCATTGCTGCTTGCAAAGTTGAAAAGTAAATAAAAACATGCTTAAGAGTCCTAGGCTCACAGAACTGCTGTTCTCAGGATTAGTGAAGGTTGATGGTTGGACTCTCACAAGTCAATGTTTTATGAACCAGCGATTGGCAGGTCATAAATTATAGTTGTTGGACAACACATAAAAAGGTAAAAAATTACATAAAAATGTAAGATGAGAGAGCTGAGCCCAGTGGTGTTTGGCACCTGAATGAAAGGAGAAAGTACTGGGAATACTGAGATAACAACATTAGGGTAGCCTAGCATACTTTACAGCTATCAGCAAGATTACATGACCCCTGGTTATTGAATCAATACTTTGCATTATGTGCCATACCGTTCCCAGACCAATGAGGAAACAGCATAGTGGTGGGTTTAAGAGGCTAATAAAGCCCTGTGCACTGCAATATACATGCCATTTTGGAGAGAGAAGGCTGAGAGTGAGCAGACAGTCCAGAAGAACTACTGAGAAAGCCTTCCCAAATCCAATCAAATTTCAAAGCAAGTGGAGCATATACATAATCTGTGGGCTGACCTCAGACAGTGAACTCCTGTCCCTGCAGTGCTGCGTAAAGTTGGTGGACTGCAAATGACAGTAATGCTTTAAAACTATGTAAACTATGTCAAACTTTGTTTTAAGCTTAGACTACACAATCTGAACTTGGACTAAACAGTCTAAAGATGCACAAGATTTTTAGACAGTCCAAGTTACTAAATCTGGTACATTTCTAGATTGCCTGGTCTAAGAATTAGAACAATTTTATTTAACTAGCCATATGTGTCAGGGAAAACTAGAAATAGGCATCTGCCATGGAGATGTGAAGTTATTATCTGCAGTACAGAACATGTTTAGCTGGAAGCCTCTAGTACCAATTTTGAATGCAAACATATATACAGGTTTTATTTTGGGAAAAGAAATGTAAATTTTTTTAATGAAATGACAATATAAAAATAATCTAATAATATTAACTATATAGTAAGCAAGATTTAATGTTCATATTAATATAACAAAATAGTGATATATATGTAATATTTGTTGGCGACATTACATATGTTTAAATTGCATTTTTAGCTCCAATACAATAGAATGGCAGACATCCTAGTATACAATTACAGTTGTGTATACTCTGTGCACCAATGCTGGGATTCTGACATTTGACTACAGAATTAAACATACTTTTGTGCGGAGCTAAGTTTAAAGTAAATATTCTGCATTGTCTTCAATCAATGTACTATTAAAAAACTCAAAAACTAAAAGCAAGTTTTACTTAGCAAATGATACATTATATTTTGTGATACTGACTTTAATAGGGCAGTCTAAGTTTCATATTAAAACACTTGATATGACATATAGATGAATGGTATGCACAGACCTAGGCATTTATTACTTCTGCATCAGCATTGCATTTTTTTTCTCCATTGCCATCTTGCTGACCGTCTCTATGTTCTTGCTTGGTTTCTGGGGCAGAAGTTATGTCATTTTTGGTATATTCCACTCTCTCAAATAGAACAAGAAGTTCACAATGTGGGGTTTGAGGAAAAAGGTCCACAGCCATAGCTCTGATAGGCCTGAATGGATGACCTTTTACACGATTTGAAGGAGCACGACACAGACTACGAAAGAAAAAAAAAAAAAAAAGAGGTAAATTATTATATATAAAGTATTCACATAGATGTACACATCAGCTGATTGTCGCAGGCCTGGCTGTGGTAACCCTTGGCGATCACCTATTCCTGCCCGGTGAAACTGTTGGTGGTGACAACTTGCTCAAAGTCAACTAAGTATTATGTGGGTCACGGTGGATAGGATGCTGTATATGGTCCGTAAACTAATTTTATTACAAGACTGGAGGCTCCATTTTGCATACTCTTCTTTTACTACTCAGGTGTTAGCAGCAAGGTATAATCACAAGGTACATAGAAAAAAACGTTACATATGCAAATAAGGTGTGTCAGGTAACCAATCAGGTGCTAGCATAGGTGATAAGAGACAAGGTAACATACAATACTTCCTCTTCTTTGCTGCTCCACTCAGAAGTTAAGTATTCATCAATTTTGCTCTTGTCTCATATACTTTTATAACGTTTTTTCTCACATTAATTCACACTATATATATATTGTGAGTATTATCATACATATATATATACATTCTACAGTTTTTCATCACCTTTTTGTCACTATACCAATACTGCCGTCCGTTCCATTATCCTCTTATCACCACATATAACATATATACACTTTCCCAAGCTTTCCCCTGGGTTTATCTTACTTTCGCTTCCTCACTCTTATCTCCGTTTCTTATACACTCCTCTTTCAAGAAAATACCCATTAATCTTCCCCTCGGTATCGCTGGTCTTGGCACCGCCGGACTTCTAGTGATATCACGTGAGCTGGTCCTCAGCTTCGCGCTCTTTCACCTCACGTTCTGTGACTGAAATTCCTGTCAGTCAGAACTTGGTTACTCCGGAGACAGCCGCGTCAGCATTAGCTAGTGCTTCTCAGTCATTCTTAGCCTGTGACGCCACCTACTGGTAAAAACCGGTATTTACCATCCAATATTGCGAATTGGATAGGAGAAATAGGTTTACTCCTTGTGTCTTATATATATATATATATATATATATAATTTAATCTATACATATATAATTCCCCATATATATTCTCCATATCATTCAGTATATATATATACTACAATATGGCTGACGAGGATACATCTAAGGATATGGGGTCCAATTGTAATTTTCAAATTATGGATGGCAACGCCATACAATCTATGGTGAACCTGTCGGTTCAAAATGCAATGTCCAGCATACCTGAAATTGTGGCTCAATCAGTAGCCTTGGTCATGTCCCATCCTAATTACCAAAAATCCCCCAAAGCTGGACCATCTACCCCGTCGGATCAATTTTGGTCCGCGGAGGATTCCACATCCAAACTAGCCAAAGGATGGGGGAAATCTGGGAAGGCCTCCCATAAACGGCCTATGCCCACTACCGGTCCTTCAAAATCTTATAAAAAGTCTAGAGTGACTAAGGATCAGGTCCCTTGTCCTGCTACTACAAAGAGCAGATATACTGATGCTAAAAAGTCGCATCCCATACCCTCCACCCGGGAGGAGAAACATGACAGCCGGGTTAAGAGAGCATCCCGTAGAGAGAAACCGGACTCTTACAACACTTCCCCTGACCAATCCTCATCTGAGGAAGGGGAGATTTCTGAGGGGTATTCAGACTCCGAGTATGAGGACATCTCTGAGAATGAGGAATCTCCAGTAACAACTGAGATCCCCAAGTCAGTTATTATGGACAGTGCGGGTACTCCGTACTTTGACCCCAGTCTACTTAAACACCCCCGTTCTGGGGAATGGGAACCTCAACCCCAGGTATCCCAATTTTTGAACCTTTGGGTAAGGAAACCCATTGATAAGGCTACCCGCAACAGACTACGGGCAGAATGCCCACGACCTAGTATCCCTAACAAACTATCCATTACTCCAGAGATCGATCCTCCACTGGTTAAATACCTTAATAATACGGGTAAAAACCCCAAAAAAGGAGTAGATCGGTCCTTCAGGACGATCCAAGACAGATTTTTGGACCTACTTGGCCCACTGGCAAAAATTTTAGACCTCACAGAGGAAGCCAATACCTCGGGTAACCCAGTGAATTTAGAGGTCCTAAAAGGCTGGGCTCAAAGGGCCCTATGCATTTTTGGTGGCATTAACACTACCATCTGCACTGAACGCAAGAGGTCCATCCTTTTAAAATTGGATCCACAATTAATTAACTTAGCTACAACAGAACCGGATTCCCCCACTGATGGACTCCTCTTCGGTGATGACTTCATCAAAGAGATAAATAAATATGTGTCTCTCTTTTCATCACTAAATAAAGCCCAATCTTCCCTCAAGAAGGTTTTTCAACCTCGGGTTTTACCCAGGGCTGGGAAAAGAAGGGGCAATTTTCCCAGCCGCCAGTCTCAGGAGAGACAATATAATCGTGCCCCCCCAAGACCAGACAGGTTCCAGAATCCTGCCCCTGCCTATCAACCCAGTCCCTTCTTCCCCACAAGAGGAAGACCATGGAGAGCCAGAGGTCACCGCGGATACCCCAGATCCAGACCCAACAACGGTAAGTCCTTATCCGATGTTTTCTTCCCCACTTCCATTAGGAGGAAGGATTGCATATTTTTCCCATACTTGGGCCATGGTAACATCCGACCCTTGGGTCCTAAACTCAATCCTAGGTTATCAGATAGAATTTGTCCAAACTCCAATTCAATGTTCAATTCCACAACCAATTCATTTCTCAGAGGAGAACAAATCCCTTATAGAGACAGAAATCAAGGAGTTGATTTCCAAAAATGCAATCATTCAGGTACCCTTACATTCTCAGGGTTTCCTGAGCAACCTTTTTCTAGTGAAAAAGAAGGACGGGGGATACAGACCTGTCATAAATCTAAAACATTTAAACAATTATGTGATCTATCAACATTTCAAGATGGAGGGCATCCACCTTTTGAGAGATCTGCTATTACCAGACGACTGGCTAGCGAAAATAGATCTCAAGGATGCATACCTCACAGTTCCAATACATCACGAATCTCAACCATACCTCCAATTTTTATGGAAGGATCAAAGATGGCAGTTCACCTGCCTACCATTCGGCCTATCCTCGGCCCCATGGTGCTTTACAAAGCTACTCAAACCAGTCGTGGCAGTTCTAAGAGCACGTGGAGTCCGTCTGATTATATATCTGGACGATATACTTCTTATGGCCCAATCTTTATCTCTAATTCGACTCCACATTCAATGGACTCTATCTCTTCTCTCCAATCTGGGCTTTATTATCAACACGGAAAAATCCATCCTTGCTCCCTCCAAGGAGGTAGAATTTTTGGGGTTCCTGATAAACACCCAATCTGCCCTACTCAGCCTCCCTTCCAGGAGGATGAAGACCATTCGGAGGGAAATTTATTCCATCCTAAACAAACAAACAGTCTCTCTTCGTTCCATAGCCCGGGTAGTGGGTCTCCTTTCTGCTTCAATCCAAGCAATTTTCCCAGCCCCGCTTCATTATCGAGCTCTCCAACGTCTAAAAGCGCATCATCTTCGAAACGGCTTAGGATATTCAGACGAAATAGCCCTAACCCCAGATACCAAAGAAGAACTTCTTTGGTGGCTAAAACATCTTCAAGTTTGGAATGGAAAGACTATCTTCAATTCTGTTCCAGATCTGATTATAGAATCAGATGCCAGTCGTTCAGGTTGGGGGGCCCGATGCGGATCCTCTTCAACAGGAGGAAAATGGTCTCCAGAAGAATCTCTATTCCACATCAACTGTTTGGAATTACTGGCAGGGTTCTTCGCTCTCAAGAGCTTTGCGAAGAACAGATCAGATTGTTGCATCCTCTTACGGATGGACAATATCTCCGCAGTACAGTATATCAACAAACTTGGTGGTACGAAATCTTTTCTTCTGGCCAACATCGCCAAAGATCTTTGGCACTACTGTCTTCACAGAAACATCACCATCAAGGCAGAATACTTACCAGGTCTTTCCAATATCATCGCGGACTGGAACTCCCGTTTCCTTACGGATTCCAGCGATTGGCAATTGGATCCTCAGATATTCAATCGCATCAATTCCTTGTGGGGTCCTTTCCTCCTAGACCTCTTTGCATCCCGATTGAATCGACAGATTCATCGCTTTTACAGCTGGCGTCCCGATCCGGAGGCAGAGGGCATAGATGCCCTCCTCCAACATTGGCCCTTGGAGAACCTTTATGCATTTCCTCCCTTTATCCTGATTCCGAGAGTTCTCCTTCTCATAAAATCTCAGAAATCAACAGTAACTCTCATCACTCCTTGGTGGCCAACACAATCTTGGTTCCCTCAGATTCTGGAAATGCTTATCGATTTCCCTCGCTTACTCCCTTCTCATCCTTTCCTACTTCGGGATTCTCTAGGGAACCCTCATCCTCTCATAACATCCAACAATCTTCTGTTGATAGCCTGGTGTGTTTCGGGTCACCAGACCCGGGTTTCGGACTTTCTAACTCATCTAGAGAAATCCTCTCAGACGCCTGGGCTCCAGGTACCAGATCTGCTTACAGATCAGCCTGGAAAATTTGGTCTGGTTGGTGCATGCAACGGGGTTTGGATCCCGTACATGCACCTTTAAATCATATTATAAATTTTTTATCTTCATCTTTTGATACGGGAAAAGCTTACCGTACCATAAACGTCTATAGATCAGCCATTTCCTTCTACCACGCTCCTATTAATTATATATCTGTGGGTAAACATCCCTTAATTTGTAAATTACTAAAAGGCATAAAATTCAGACGTCCACCATTACCCAGATACCAGTCTACCTGGGATGTGAATATTCTCTTGCAATATTTGAATTCCTTAGGTGATAACCATTCCCTTACATTAAAAGTACTATCTTTTAAATTAACGGCCCTCCTTTGCTTGATATCCCTTAAACGAATTTCGGATGTCAGAGCCTTAGATATATCTCACAGACAGTTCTTACCTGATGGTGTTCGTTTTTCTATATACAGACGTACTAAAACTTCTCTTCATTCAGTATTCTATCCATCTTTCCCTCAACAGACACATCTCTGTGTAGTTTCATGCCTACAGGCTTACGAACAAAGAACACAATCTTTCCGTAACCCTTCTGACACTCAATTACTCATTTCCTTCTGTAAACCTTACCGTCCTGTTTCATCCCCTTCTTTGGCCAGATGGATGAAGCAGATTATGCAATTGGCAGGTATTGACATTTCTATCTTTAAAGCCCACTCCTCCAGAGGAGCCATGTCCACTAAGCTGAAACAATCAGGGGTATCCCTTTCGGATATTCTTAAAGCCGCCAATTGGAGTTCCGAATCAACTTTTAAAACCTTTTATTTCAGACCAGACTCGCATGTTTCTATGGCAATTGTTTAAACTTGTATATATCCTGTCATATTTTTATTCAAGTTTCCTTTCTATAGCTTTAAACTTGCAAAATGGAGCCTCCAGTCTTGTAATAAAATTGGGGATTTTCCTAGTCCCTTATGACGGAAAATATAGATTTTATTAAAGACAGGAGGCGAACATTTTCCCTCCCTTTATCCCTTCCCTTTATTATTATTATATTATCTTTGTTCTTTCAGTGTAACTTTTGGTTTGACAATTATCTTCGAGTCAACAGAACACTTGGCTACCTACATCTTCTAGGACTTGTTTCCAGTTCATAAAGTTGCTCCAGTTCATCGCTCAAAGGAACTTTTCCTCCACGTGATTTCCAACCTCAAGAACAAAAAATTTTTTGTGTGGACTTTACTCCATCTATATATATTTTCTTGTTTACCAACAAGTGGACTTTAGCGTTTTTTCCTGTTATGTTTTAGGTTTATGCTATACTATATCGTTATACTGTGACATCAAAGAAGAGGAAGTATTGTATGTTACCTTGTCTCTTATCACCTATGCTAGCACCTGATTGGTTACCTGACACACCTTATTTGCATATGTAACGTTTTTTTCTATGTACCTTGTGATTATACCTTGCTGCTAACACCTGAGTAGTAAAAGAAGAGTATGCAAAATGTTCGCCTCCTGTCTTTAATAAAATCTATATTTTCCGTCATAAGGGACTAGGAAAATCCCCAATTGCGGTGCATTGACTAAATTCCTAACTGCTATGGAATTTATCACTTAGGTTAATTGGCTGGTTAATCTGAAAAAGAGGCTGTATCGCAGGCGGAATGCTCTGCACAAGTTTGAGAAGCTGTGGGGAATGTGGCTGAAGGAGTCCGGACTAGCTTCTAAAGAAGTGCGGAGGTTTCGTATGGGATTAGTTTAACATCCAAACCCGGGACATCTTAATTTTTTTTCTCTTCATCTCCTCTCTGTTTCTTAAGCTATTTTGCTACTTAAGGTGCACCTAGTGCATCTTTCTCTTTTTCTTTGTTTAGTCTCCCCTAGTGTGCTGTCTGCTGGAGACTATTTATGGCTTTGCAGATGTATATCCTTTTGTACCCCTTTCTTGCACATTTGATACTTGTCTACTCATTTTGTTCCTTTTGGTTATGTGTGGGGGGCGGGGTTAGGTTTGTGGCATGGGCCTCCCCGCTTGGGGTCCCACGGTTTGTCTTTTAGAAAAAGTGTGTAAATAAAAACGTTTAATTGAAAAAAAAAAAAAGTATTATATGGGTCGCGCTGAGCCCACTCTTATAAAGATGGATCCTGAACAATTTCATCCCCCCAAATGCAGTATTAGTGAAAAAATTATAAATATATACTGGGTCCTGATCAGCTTACATGATGGCCGAAGGGTCCCTACCTGCCTCCATGCAGTCTGTTGTCTTCTCTGTTGCTCCAGGCTAGAGCAGCAGAGCCCAGGTAACACCGATCAATGCTGTACAAAAGCACAGCATTGATCAGTGTTAGCAATCTAAATATTGCATATAAAAAAAGTGTGAAAAAAATACATATTTATAAAGTAATAAATATAATAGGTAAGAAATGTGAATAAATGCCCCCCCCCCAATAGTTTAAATCACCCCCTTTTTCCTATTTTTCAAATAAAATTATGTAAAATATAAACAAACATATGTGAAACCTGTGCATGCATAAATGTCCGAACTTGTAAAATATAACATTAATTAAACCCCACAGTGAATGGCGTAGACGTAAAAAAAATATCAAAGTCAAGATTTGCTGATTTTTGGTAATTTCCTATACCATAAAAAATTATAAAAAGCGATCAAAAAGTGCCATCAAAACAAAAATGGTATCGATAAAAACAAGAATAAAAAAAAAAAAGTTAAATGGCTCAGAAGAGGACAATTTATAAAAAAAACTCCCGTTTCTAAAAAGATATGCCCTATCCTAAGGATAGGGGATAAGGGTCAGATTGAAGAGGGGTCCGACCGCTGGGACACCACACGATCTCCCACACTGCACCCCAGCTCTCTGCATGAAAACAGCCGTGTCGACCATAGCATGAAGCTGCGTCTGACTCTCATGCTCCATGCAGCTTTAAGGCAGAGCCGGTGATTGCCAAAAACTACTATAGTATGCTTACGAGCATGCCTAAACTGTATTCACTTGGTATGTGCCATCAGTCTCTGCATTTGTCTCTTCTATACATATTTCAGCCCAGATTTATCAATGCTGTTAAAAAGCTGGACAGCGTAAACTGAAACTAGACAATTTAAAGATGTGGCAAATTTATCACAGTGGCTCACACTATTTGATCAATTTGGTACAGCTTATAATGACTAGTTTCAGTTTTAGACCTTTAAATCTAATTTTTTTTAAGTTTAGGCAGCAGAAGAAACAAAAACGGAACTTATTCCAAGCGCCAGATCCCTTGAGATAGTCAGTCTAACAAAGTAGACCAATTTCCATAAAAAATAACATTTATTCCAAGCATAGATCAACGCGTTTCAGACCCGAAACGGGCCCTGTATCAGGACAGAATGCTTCGTCCTCTGTTCCCTAAGGAACCGGCCTCATGGTCCCTCCGTTGTTATTGCTGCTTCCAGGAAGCAGCAATAACAACGGAGGGACCATGAGGCCGGTTCCTTAGGGAACAGAGGACGAAGCATTCTGTCCTGATGAAGGGCCCGTTTCGGGTCTGAAACGCGTTGATCTATGCTTGGAATAAATGTTCTCTTTTATGGAAATTGGTCTACTTTGTTAGACTATCTCAAGGGATCTGGTGCTTGGAATAAGTTCCGTTTTTGTTTCTTCTGCTGCCTACACCATTAACGGACCAGACGCTGCCTGGGATCGGGGGAATCAAGCTGCAGGATCCCATTTTATGATATATGCGATATCAGATGTTGTGCTCTGAGCGCAACACTACAGGGTGAGTGTTATTACCAGCATCTCCCTACCTGTGCCTAACGTACTTCACCAGGGGCGCTATTGTGTTCCCTTTTTTCTCTTTTTATCTTAAATTTTTTTTAAGTTGGCTTTAAAAAGCTACAAAGAAATGTTAATGAATTTTGGCAGTGTGTCACATTTTTAAGCCACACCCCTTGTCAAGTGAGCCGCTAAGAGTGTCTAAACACTTAATAAATGTGTTTTACAAGAATTTGTGCAAAGATGCAGTGCAATTTTCGCCAAAATCTAGCAAAGTAAAGATTGATGAATCAGGCCCCATATTTGCTTCAATCTAGCAGGAATCAGGTACTTAAAAGTGCTGTATAAAAGACGATTCAATATGCTACAAAATAAAAAAAGTGTATGATACTAGACAGTTTTTCTGGGAAATAAGGAAAATGATTTATAGCTACAATTAGTATTATGTGTATTTCAATGGTATAACTTACTCTACAAAGTTGTTCAAGGCAGCTTTTGGATTGCAGGAGACATAGATCAGACGTTTGAGGTGTTCAGCTCTTCGGATTGCAATAACTACTTTGGAATCTGAAAATGTTTCATAACAGTTAAACACCTTGTTGGAGAAATACAGTCATGTATACATACAGAATAAGATGTCTCTATGAAAAATAGAAGGCTGGAGAAAATACATCACAATTTTATGGGTTACATTCAAGTTGTACAAAATATTCTCCGTGTAAATAATAAAAATAAATGCATTACATACATTATTATTTTTTGTATTTCTTTGGAAATAACATAATTTGAAGTACTGTCAGGCACATTCCAGAATGTTTTTCTTTTTCTTTATCTGACATTCTGATGTTCAGGACCTGATACCTAAACAATTATTGTTGTGTCAAGTTGCACAACAACATCAGGTGAGCAGAGCTCCTCCCATCGGCCAAACACACTTAAAAAGTCAATACATTAGAAAGTGATCTGTCTTTTTTTTAATCTTTTTAACATGACTATTACATGGCAACCAGATAAGAAAAACAGTTTGGTACCATGTAAGGTAAAAAAAAAGCAATACTGCTCTTCATAGGAGAAACAAAATAACAGTCTAAGTTTTCTTGAAAGATTGCTCATTTATTTCGGCAAGTTCATTCAGACACCAGAATGTCTGCATGCAGAATTCCGCTGCTAAAATTCTGCATTGCACAGTCCGGAAAAAATATACAGTACAGACCAAAAGTTTGGACACACCTTCTCATTCAAAGAGTTTTCTTTATTTTAATGACTATGAAAATTGTAGATTCACACTGAAGGCATCAAAACTATGAATTAACACAAGTGGAATTATAGACATAACAAAAAAGTGTGAAACATCTGAAAATATGGCATATTCTAGGTGGAAAGAGTCCCCAAGTGCAGTCACAAGAACCATCAAGAGCTACAAAGAAACTGGCTCACATGCGGACCACCCCAGGAAAGGAAGACCAAGAGTCACCTCTGCTGCGGAGGACAAGTTCATCCGAGTCACCAGCCTCAGAAATCGCAGGTTAACAGCAGCTCAGATTAGAGACCAGGTCAATGCCACTCAGAGTTCTAGCAGCTGAACAACTAGAACAACTGTTAAGAGGAGACTGTGTAAATCAGGCCTTCATGGTAGAATATCTATTAGGAAACCACTGCTAAGGACAGGCGACAAGCAGAAGAGACTTGTTTGGGCTAAAGAACACAAGGAATTGACATTAGACCAGTGGAAATCTGTGCTTTTGTCTGATGAGTCCAAATTTGAGATCTTTGGTTCCAACCACCGTGTCTTTGTGCGACGCAGAAAAGGTGAACGGATGGACTCTACATTAGGGATCGACCGATTATCGGTATGGCAGATATTATCGGCCGATAATCACGATTTTGGGCATTATCGGCAATTACCTTGCCGATAAGCCGATAATGCCCCGCCACCCCACCGCGACCGCCCCCCCCTCCCGACCCGCCGCACCGCGACCGCTCCCGACCCGCCACACCGCGACCACTCCCGACCCGCCGCACCGCGACCGCTCCCCCCCGACCCAACGCACCGCGACCGCTCCCCCCACTGTGATGCTGGGCGGTATACCGGTATGGATTTTTGCCCATATCGCTATACCGGTCGGGCCCCTCCCCCCCCCTCCGAGTCAATAAAAAAAAATTTAACTTACCCATAATGGGGGTGGTCCGGGCCATCCATCATTCCTGTAGTGTCCGGGGGCGTTGCGGGTGGAGGGTGAACCGGTCCGGGCTGTCGTCCTTCTCCGGCGGTCATCTTCTCCACTCCGGGCAGGCTCCGGCCTAGTAGCTGCATAGACGCCGCTATGCCGTGACGTCAGGTGCGTCGCTGCGCCGCGGCGTCTATGCAGCGTACTAGGCCGGAGCCTGCCCGGAGTGGAGAAGATGACCGCCGGAGAAGAAGGACAGCCCGGACCGGTTCACCCTCCACCCGGAATGCCGCCGGACACTACAGGAAGGATGGATTGCCCGGACCACCCTGACAGGTAGGGGGAGAGAAGCGGGTGGTGGCGGCAGCGGCCTATGGCACCGCAAAAGCCACTGCAGTGCATTGATTTAAAGCGCCCGCTTTAAATCAATGACCTGCAGCGGTGTCGAGGGGGGATAAATAGCCGATAACTTATACCGGAATATCGAAATAAGTTATCGGCTATCGGCCCTAACCTCCACCGATTATCGGTATCGGCCCTAAAAAAAACGATATCGGTCGATCCCTACTCTACATGCCTGGTTCCCACCGTGAAGCATGGAGGAGGAGGTGTGCTGGTATGGGGGTGCTTTGCTGTTGACATTGTTGGGGATTTATTCAAAATTGAAGGCATACTGAACCAGCATGTCTACCACAGCATCTTGCAGCGGTATGCTATTCCATCCGGTTTGCGTTTAGTTGGACCATCATTTATTTTTCAACAGGACAGTGACGCCAAACACCTCCATCCTGTGTAAGGGCTATTTGACCAAGAAGGAGAGTGATGGGGTGCTGCGCCAGATGACCTGGCCTCCACAGTCACCAGACCTGAACCCAATGAAGGCAAAAGGGCCAACAAGTGCTAAGCATCTCTGGGAACTCCTTCAAGACTGTTGGAAGACCATTTCAGGTGACTACTTCTTGAAGCTCATCAAGAGAATGCCAAGAGTGTGCAAAGCAGTAATCAAAGCAAAAAGGTGTCTACTTTGAAGAACCTAGAATATGACATATTTTCAGTTGTTTCACACTTTTTTGTTATGTCTATAATTTTGATGCCTTCAGTGTGAATCTACAATTTTCATAGTCATGAAAATAAAGAAAACTCTTTGAAGGAGGTGTGTCCAAATTTTTTTTTTATAACAAATTTTTATTTAATTTAGAAACGGGATCCATTATTGTGAGTGGGGCAGTGAGAAAAGAGAGAGCTGCAGACATCACAACATTGGTATGTACAATTTTATGTGATAGATTTAAACTTGAATTAAAGATGACTGTAAAGTGTCATATAATTTTGTTAAAAATCTAAAGTTTTACCTTTTTATTTAGTGTCATTAGCATTTTTAAATCCTTAAAAATATGTTAAAAGTGTATAAATCTGTTTTGCTAACTCTCACTGCTTTTATCTTTCATTACAGATTTAAAATTGCTGTCTGAGCTGTCAAATGTCAGTATGTTAAGTGGCAAAACCCCAAATTTAACTGGCCAGACCACAAACTCAATAGGCAAAACCCCAAACTCAATTGCCAATTAAGTTTGGGGTTTTGCCTATTGAGTTTGTGGTCTGGCCAATTAAGTTTGTGCTTTTGCCACTTAACATACTGACATTTGACAGCTCAAGCCAGCAATTTTAAATCTGTAATGAAAGATAAAAGTAGCAAGAGTTAGCGAAACAGATTTATACACATTTAACATTTTAATTATTTAAAAAATGCTAATGACATTAAATTAAAAGGTTAAACTTTATGTATTTAATAAAATTACATATGACACTATACAGTCACCATTAATTCAAGTTGAAATCTATCACATATAATTATACCTACCTGTCTTCCATTGTTGTGATGTCTGAGGCTTTCTTTTCTCACTGCCTTGCTCCCAAAAATGGCTCCCTACGTCCCTAAATTAAATAAAAATTTGTTATAAAAAAATGTATTGGTTACCTACAATTACTAGCATTCATACAGCATCACTCCTGTTCCTTTTTTTGGGGATAACCTACGAAATTTAACAAAAAAAACGCAATGTACATCCTTTTTAGCGATCTTTAAAGCTTAAAAAAGGAGCTGATCATGTGGAATTCTGCAGGAAAATCTGAAATTTCTGCACACATTCTGCATGAATTCCGCACTTCAAACGTACGTCGTGTTAATGCGGCCTTAAAAGGTTTTCTAACTGCTGTAATGTTGTTGGTCTTACTAAGGGCAGACTAAACAGGCCAAATGGTTCTTATCTGCTGACACATTCTATGTTTCTAAGAGGAACAAAAATTATTTTCTGGCAACCTCACCTGACATGTATAATGGAGAGTACAGTACATTTGGTGAAACCACTATGGGAACTATGGTCTATTTTGGTCTAGTTTGCACCATGTTTTTGTTTACATTTAAAATATACATGTCATACTGTTGAAAGGGATAAAAAAAAATTATATGTTAAACCAAAGATTAACCCCTTATGGACACAGCCACGATACTCCAGCCCCTGTATTGCCCCCGTCATCAGCCACGGAACGTTCTTTGCCGATCATTAACATAACATTTTCATAGTTCGGACATTTACACACACCCCGGTAGCAAATATGTTTATTATTTTTTAATTTATATTTTTAACACTTTTTGGTGTAAAATAGGAAAAAGGGTCATTTAAAAAGGAGATTTTTATGCTTATCGTAAAAACTCTCTTTCTCGAAGGATCCATTGGGGGACACAGACTATGGGTATATGCTGCCGTCTCTAGGAGGTTCGACACTATGGCAACAAGAAAAGTCAGCTCCTCCCAGCAGGGTATACCCGCCCACAGGCACCGACCGACAGGTCCAGAAAAAAACCACAGACTGTCCGAGCAACCAGAAGAAAAAGTAACTGAAACACACCCTCGGTCAGATGACTGAAATAGAAACACCAGAACAGGGTGGGAGCTGTTTCCCCCAATGGATCCTTCGAGAAAGAGATTTTACGGTAAGCATAAAAATCTCCTTTTCTCAATAGGCTCCATTGGGGGAAACAGACTATGGGACGTACCAAAGCAGTCCCTTGGGTGGACAAGGAAATCAGTCAGGTGGACGGCTGGACCACCGCCGCCTGCAACACCTTATGGCCCAGACTAGCATCAGCTGATGGAAAGGTATGAATCTGGTAGAACCTTGCGAAAGTGTGCAAAGACGACCATGTGGCCGCTTTACAGATCTGCGAGGCTGAAGCCTTGTTGCGGAGGGCCCAGGATGCCCCGACAGAATGGGTGGAATGAGCCAAAACCCTGAGGGATGGGATCTTCCCCTTGCAGCGGTAAGCTTCCGAAATAGCAGATCGGATCCACCGAGAAATGGTGGCCTTGGAAGCAGGTTGTCCTTTACGACAACCTTCCAGAAGAACAAAAAAGGAGTCACACTGCCGAAAGGAAGAAGTGACAGAGATAGGTCAGAACAGCCCTCACCACATCAAGTTTGTGGAGCAAACGCTCCCTGGGATGAGAAGGGGCTGGACAAAAGGACGGCAGGACGATGTCCTCATTGAGATGAAAGGCCGAAACCACCTTAGGTAAGAAGGATGGATCAGGACGGAAAACAACTTGTCCTGGTGTACAACCAGGAAGAGAGAGCGGCAGGAGAGAGCTGCCAGCACTGACACCCTCCTAATAGAGGTAATAGCAATAAGCAAGCCACCTTCCAGGAAAGGAGGCGAAGAGGAATGTCCCTGAGAGGTTCAAAAGGAGCGCCTTGCAGGGCACCTAAGACCAAGTTAAAGTCCCAAGGGGGGAGAAAGGGACCGATAAGGAGGGGCAGCGTGTGCAACTCCCTGAAGAAGGTCTGGACATGAGAATTGGACGCCAGAGGACGTTGAAAAAGAATGGAAAGGGCCAAAACTTGACCCTTAAAGGGAGCTGAGAGCCAACCCTTGTTCCAGCCCCGACTGCAAAAAGGAAAGGAGTCGGGGAAAGGAAAACACGACCGGAGAAAAAGGCCGAGTTTCACACCAACGAAAATAAAACCGCCAGGTACGGTGGTAAATTGTCACAGAGGAGGGCTTGCAAGCACTGAGCATGGTGCAAATCACTTGGGAAGAGAAACCTCGGCTCCTTAGAACCGCGATCTCAACGCCACGCCGTCAAAAGCAGAGACGGTAAATTGGGGTGGCAGAGGGGACCTTGAGATAGGAGGTCTGGATGAGGGGGAAGGCGCAGCGGTACGTCATTCAGGAGCCTGACCGTGTCAACGTACCATGCCCTCCGGGGCAAGTCTGGGCCACGAGAATGGCGGGAACGCTTCTCGGAGTGACCAAAGGCCCTGGACCGTGCGGTCCTTAAAAACACCTCCCTAGCCCGACAGACTGGCATCAGTCGTGACGACCTGCCAGTGGAGGGGCAGTAAGGAGCACCCCTGAAGAAGCAGGGGGGAACGAAGCCACCACAGAAGGGACTGACAAGACTGTCGAGATAGAATGATCTTGCGGTCGAGAGACAACGGAGACCTGTCCCATCAGGAGAGAATCGACAGTTGAAGAGGTCGATAATGAAACTGGGTGAATGGCATGGCCTCCATGGCTGCCACCATCCGACCCAGGACTTCCATGCAAAAGCAAATGGAAACTGGTGCAGGGTGCCGAAGTAATCGGACTCCTGACAAGAGAGTCAGACAATTGTCCGGCGGGAGTCGAAAGCGGCAGAGGCCGTGTGGAACTGGAGCCCCAGGAAAACTAGAGACTGGGTAGGAGATAGGTTGGACTTGTCTTGATTGACTATCCAACCCAAGCGAGACAAGGCCTGGAGGTTGAGACCAAGACTCCAGATTCTGAGCTCTGATTGGAGCTCTGATCAGGAGGTCATCCAAGAAAGGAATCCCTGAGACACCTTTTGTCCGTAAAAGGGCTATCAAAGGCGCCAGGACCTTGGTAAGGACCCGCGGAGCAGTGGCCAGACCAAAGGGGAGAGCCACAAATTGAAAATGGCCTTCCAGAACTGCAAGCGGAGGTACCGCTGATGACCGGAAAATATTGGAATGTGGAGGTAGGCATCCCTGATGTCCACCGAGGAAAGAAACTCCCCTTGATCCATGGACACCGCCACCGAACAGAGAGACTCCATTCGGAAATGGAGGAGTAGATGATGCTGGTTTAGATGCTCAAGATCCAAGATTGGGCGAACAGAAACGCCTTTCTTGGGGACCACGAAGGGGTTGGAGTAAAAACCTTGAAAACATTGTAAGGAGACCTGCAGGTGATCAGATAAGCCATTGGCAGACCTGATTAATGTAGGGGCTGATAGAGCTGCAGCTTCAGGCCCCTACCTGAAAGTAGGCCCAGCCGGACTTTAAGAAAAAAAATATATATACATTTTTTTCCCACCCGTACTCATAGCTAATGGGAATCCAGAACTCTTTGCCCTGAATACCCAAGCGAGTGAACACCACTTTCAACTGTATGTGTACGAGCATACTGTATGCGTTAAGTACCAGGGCACCAGGCATGCCCTGGTACTTATCACACTGGGATGCACATTACATCCTGAGTGGCAGTCCGGCAATGAAGTGGGTGCAGGAGCTGTGCTTGCTTCAAAGACTGTAAGTGACGGCTGCTATCAGCAGCTATGCACTTACAGTCAATGACAGAGCAGCCATCACTCTCCTTTTTTTACCCCTTAAGTGCCATGATCAATAGCGATCACTGCAATTAAGCTCTGCAATTACTGTTGATCTGACATCTAATCTGTCTTTTCACCTGCCGAAGGTCCTCTCACCTTCTCTGAGCAAGTCTTGGCTCTGATCTGCTGATAGAGACTGGCTCAGCAGGCCCTATCAGCAGATCGCTGATCACAACAGCATAGCATTACTCAATGTAAGCAATCTAAAAATTGCATATAAAACTTAACTTGAAAAGTGTAAGTAAAATAATGTTAAAAAAACAGGGTCACGCGGTTATATCTGTTCATATTGGGTCCATCCCGGCAGCCAGGACTAATACTGGACAACACTGGTCACGGTGATGTCCGGTATTAACCCTTTAGATGCGGCAATCAAAGTTGATCACCGCGTCTAAAATGTAAAAAAAAGCATTCGCGGCAGCTCAGTCGAGCTGATCGGGACCACCGCGGTGTCCCGATCAGCAAGGACACAAGAGGAGGGTCCCTTACCTGCCTCCTGCGCATCCAATCGGTGAATGATTGCTCCAAGCCTGAAATCCAGTCTTCAACAACCGACCGCCAATAATACTGATCAATGCAATGCTATGGCACAGCATTGATCAATGCTGGCAATCAATGTACTGCATGTTATAGCCCCTTATGGAGACTAACAGTGCAAAAAAAAGTTTTAAAAAAAGAGTTAATAAATGTGATTTAATCCATCCCTAATAAAAGTTTGAATCACCCCCCCCCCCCTTTTTCCATAAAAAAAACAAAAAACCTATTTCAAAATAAATATAAACATACGTGGTATGGCCACGTGCATAAATGTCCCAACTATATATCCTTAATTAAACCGCACAGTCAATGGAGTACACGTAAGTCCAAAATAGCATATTTTTGGTCACTTTTCATGCCCTAAAAAAAAAATGAATAAAAAGTGATCAAAAAGTCAGATCAAAACAAAAATTATACTGATAAAAACTTCAGATCACGGCGCAAAGAATGAGCCCTCATTCACCCCCATATGCAGAAAAATAAAGTTATTTTTCGTGAATGTAGTTATGATTTTTTTCCAGAAGTAAGACAAAATCAAAACTAAAAAAGTAGGGTATCATTTTAATTGTATGGACCTACAGAATAAAGATAAGGTGTCATTTTTACCAAAAAATTTACTGCGTAGAAACGGAATCCCCAAGAGTTACAAAATATAATTTTTTTTCAATTTTGACGCACAATGTTTTTTTTTTATGGTTTCGCTGTAGATTTTTGGGTAAAATGACCGATGTCATTACATAGTAGAATTGGTGGTGCAAAAATAAAATTAAGCCATCATATGGGTCTGTAGGTGCAAAATTTAAAGGGTTATGCTTTTTAAAAGGTGAGGAGGAAAAAATGAAAGTGCAAAAACAGAAAAACCCTGAGTCCCCAAGGGGTTAAACACACAAGCCCCTCCCCTAATAAAAATTAAAATAATCCTCTTTTCCCATTTCTTAAATAAAAAACACAATTGGTATCGCCGTGTGCATAAACGTCTGAACTAATAAAACATAATGTTTATTTTTCAAGCTTTTGTCCAGATGGTACAGAACCCCAGAGCTACTGCACCACTGGTGCTTGTCTCCTACGAAAGAATGCTGGCGTGGATGCATACACACTGGCTCACTATCCCACTTATAGTGGTCATGCCCGGTGATGGCAGAGTTCTGGAAGGAGGTGGGGCGACACATAGATTTGATCCTGGGTGAAACGGTGCAACTGACCCCATCATTGGTACTCTTAGGCCTACCACATACAGGAGCTACACTACACCAGCATTCTCTTCTAGCACATTTGTTGGCTGCAGCAAAACTACTGATTCCATTACATTGGAGACAACCTAACACCCCGACGGTGCATGAATGGATAGCTAAAGTGAACAGCATTTGTAGATTGGAGGAGTTGTCCAGCGGGAACAGTCGCTCTTATGATAAATACTTTAAGACGTGGTATCCATGGTTGCACTATAGAGATGTACCACAGTCCAACACAGTAGCCACAAGTACTAATATGGGATAGATGTCATAATAGCTCTATGATGCGGATTTCCGATTGACATGCCTGGTCTGCCCCATCCCATTCCTCCCCCCCCCCTTCCTCTCCCTACCCCTCCCCCTTCCCCCCCCCCCCCTTCTATGGCCTTCCCTTACTCTTCTCTTACCTTCTTTGCTTCTCTTTCCTCTTTTCTGTATTCTGAGTTTTTACCGAACTTGATTTGTTTTGGAACTTTATTTTGACACTTCTCTATTTAAAGTTAAATTGGTGTGGTCTGGAGAGCGTACTTCTATTGCCGATCTCAAGCCGCTCCGGCGATTAGGTGCAATCTCCGGATGACAACCTTTAACCGTATGTTACCGCATTTATGGGCTTGAGGGAGCTGTTATTAGACATGTAAACTGAGCCAAGACAGTTATGTAACCCTGTCTGACCCGAATGCTCTGAGCCAAATGCATGCAGCCTGCTTTAATTTACTGTTCTTCATCTTTGTTATGACATTGTTGAAAAACTAAATAAAGAATTGAAAAAAACATAATGTTTATTATCCCGTACAGTGAATGGGGTGAACATAAAAAAATACCAAAGTCCAAAATTGCTCATTTATGGTCACATCACATCCCAGAAAAAGATTTATAAAAAGTGATCCAGTCATATATGTTCAAAAGTGGTACCGAAAAAAATAAATACACATAACAGTGCAAACATTTTTCCCTATTACAGCCCTGTATACAGAAAAACTAAAGTTATGGGTCCAAAATTCAGCAATTTCTAACATTAAATGAAAAAGTTTGACTTTTAAAAGCAGTACAAGAACAGAAAAGCTATGAAAATAGGGGTATTATTTTAATCGTATTGACTTACAGAATAGAGAAAGCCATGTTATTTTTACCATAAACCGCACTCCATAATAACATTAAAAAAAAAAAATTTGATCAACTGCGGCTTCCTTCTGAATTTCACATCACAAATTAGATTTCTTTTGGTTTTGCCATATATTTTATGGTAAAAGGTATCTTTAAAAGTACCTGTCATCAATCCATATTTTCTAAACTAACAGATTATATTCCCTAACTACTCCTAACACTCCTCCTGCCCTTAAAAAAAAATTCCGAGCTCCTGGCAGGAGAAAGTGGGTGTTCCCCAGCAGGCGCAACATCACTGAAGCCTGAGAGAGCTGTGCTTCGTCATGTCCCGCACGTACTTCCCGAGTTTGGTCTCCTGCCAGGCTGGGAGGAGACCAAACTAACTGTTTGACTTGCGCAGGGAACAGAACAGAGCCACCTAGTTGCCGTTTTTTCAATCACATTAAAAACATATAAAGGAAGCGTTCGCTCTCACAGTCGATCCTTCGTGACCTGCAATTGGCCCGTTTGGAACTGAAATGCCTCCTGGAGGCCTCTTGGGGCCGCTGGCTCCAGATGGGGCATAGTAAATTCTATGCGTATGGCAAGAAGAGCGGACGAATGTTGGCCAGGGCTCTGCGAAGCCGACAGGCCCAGACTCATATCCCTTCCATCCGTTCACCGTCAGGGTCTATGGTACATACCACAGAATATATTGTGTCGACCTTCCACTCCTTCTTTTCTGATCTGTACCACCTCCCACCACCAACGTGCCCTCCCTCTCCCTTCCCTGTTCTCTCCCCTGAAGAGCGGGAGGCGCTGGATGCCCCCTTCTCTTCGGAGGAATTGGCCGTGGTTGTCCAGAACACTTCGGGCGGGAAAAGCCCTGGCCCAGATGGCTTTACCGCAAAATTCTACAAATCCTTCATAGATTCCCTCTCCCCATCCTACTTAGGGCCTTTAACTCTATCTCCCCAAACACTCCCCTCCCGTCAACCTCCACCTTGGCTCATGTGGTGGTACTGCCGAAACCTGACAAAGACCCCCGCTCCTGCGGCAGTTATTGTCCCATCTCCCTGCTGAATGTCAACCTGAAACTCTACTCCAAACTCCTGGCCAACCGCTTGAATAATATACTCCCCTCTTTTATACACCCCGAACAGGTGGGGTTTGTGCCTGGGAGGGAGGCCAGGGATAACACGATAAAAACTCTGGATATTATTCACTATGCACAATCTAAGAAATTGCCTATGATGATCCTCTCACTAGATGCCGAAAAGGCTTTTGGTCACATTTCCTGGTCCTCCTTGGCACAAATCTTGCAGCATGTGGGTTTGGGTCCCAATCTTTCAGCAAAAATGTTGGCGCCCTACCACGCCCTACGGCTCGCCTGAAAATCAACGGATCCTTCTCCACGGCATTCCCGATCCGTAACGGTACCAGGCAGGGCTGTCCCCTTTCCCCTCTCCTGTACATTCTGGTAATGGAACATCTTCTGGCTACCATCCGAGCGGATCCTAACATTCACAGGGTTATGATTGGGAACTGCACTTACAAATGCTCTGCTTTCGCTGAGGCCCATTTGGTGTATGTCACTGACCCGCTGACGTCTCTTCCCAGTCTAATGTCCCGATTGGCCGAATTTGGGGCCTGGTCTAATTTCAAAATTAACCTCTTCAAGTCAGAAGCACTAAATGTTTCCTTGCCCGACCATATAGTGACCTCCCTTAAATTGTCCTTCCCGTTTAGCTGGCCTGGTAGGGGCATCCGGTACCTGGGGATAACTATTCCTGGGGATCTCTCCTATTTATTTTCACATAACTTTTCCCCCCCTCCTGGCCAGATTCCGGACGGAATTGGACTCCTGGAATCGTAAGAACTTCTCATGGTTTGGACAGGTGAATATCCTCAAAATGACCCTGCTGCCCCGTTTGTTATATTTATTACAGACGATTCCCCTTCACATTCCCTCTTTATACTGGAGACAACTACAGGCTTGCTTTGGTTCTTTTTTATGGGCCTCGGCCCGCCCTCGTCTTAACAGACTCACACTGTCTCGCCCTAAGTCTTTGGGTGGAGTGGGCCTCCCTGATTGTCGTCTGTACTACCTGGCCTGTGATCACTCGCGGGTGCTTGATCTCTTCCACAATCATGAATCGAAACTCTGGGTTCAGCTGGCTCATGATATTTGTCCCAAAGCACTCTCTACTCTTCAAAGGACCTGGTGCCCCACCATCTCAACATACCTTTCCCACCTCCTTCTCCACCAGACACACATTGGCGATCTTACACCACTTAGCTCCAGGGGCTAGCCTAATTGACAGGGGGGGTGGGGGGCCCTCTTCTCCCAATCACTGACAATCCACATTTTTTACCCGAGTCCTCCGAGAATGGTGCTTTCTTTGAAGCTACTCTATCTCACCCCCTTAGGTTTCACCATGTCCTAGCTGGTGGTGTGCTCAAACCTCTTGAAGCCCAGCTGGTGGTGTGCTCAAACCTCTTGAAGCCCTTCTGCGGGAGCGCCCTCTGTCTAGACGCGCCCCATTTGCCTACCTCCAGCTACGACATTTTTATTCTGGCCTCACAGGTCACTTTACCCTGCATCGTAGCCAGACCCATTTCGAACGGTTGTGCTTGGCCTCCTCGTACCCTCGTCACTCCATCTCTGTCATCTACAGCTTGTTATTGTCCCCCCGAACCGAAGCCCTCCCAAGTTTTTGTTGAGCTTGGGAATTTGAGTTGGGCAAAAAATTTCCTCCAGATCAATGGCAAAGATGCTTTTTCCTCACTCACAAAGCTGTCATTGCCACAAAGGCTCATCGTTGGTATCCGACTGTTCCGAGCTCATGTTGGCGTTGTGGTGGTGACGAGGGTACTATGACGCATATTTGGTGGAGCTGCCCCCAGCTTCTATCTTTCTGGCGCTCGGTTCTTCAGGTAGTCAGGGACTTGACCAGGATCCAGGTACCCTCTTGCCCAGAGGCTGCCCTGCTTTACATGTTCCCAATGGCGCAAGTGAAGTACAAAAAGTCCCTTGCACGACATCTTCTTCAGGCCGACAAAACCGTTATTCCTAGACACTGGAAGAGCCCTGTACCTCACTCTCTCGAGGAATGGTTTGCCGAGGTAACACACATTCAACACATGGAGGAACTCCTGGTTGTTCACCCTGAGGATGTGACTAAACTAGCTGCAACCTGGCTCCCATGGTCCGCCTTCTGTTCCTCCCCTGAATTCCGCCTTCTGAGATGAGGTCCGATTCTAGTTCTGTTCCGCTGACCCCGATATCCCCGTCCAGAACTATGGGCGGCTGGGTGTCCGCCCCAGTGGGATTCCTTTGTTTTATGTTGGTCCGACTGTTTGTCCTGTTGTGTGTCTTCTCTTTACCATTTTTTCTTTGTCCTTGTCTGGTGTTCTTTTACTATTCTCTCTCTTGTCCTGCACGGATATGCCTATTTTCCTTTTTCTTCTAGTATAGTTTCTAACACTTCCATTCCTCAGTTTCAGTGCCTGGGGGTTTTTTTCTCCTCCTTGTTTGCTCCTACTTCGCACCTTGCTCCTTATCTCTCCTTCTTACCCACTTGCCATGGTACCTAGAAGGCTTTACGATACTCACATGTTTTTGGCTTTAGTGCAGTCTCATTATGTTGTTTATACTGCTCTGCATAGCCAGACTCTCTGTCTTACTTCTGTATTGCTATTTTAGCCTACCAGGCTATCGTTCAATGTACTGTTTGCCTACATTTGTTTTGAATTTGCTTGGTTTTTCTATAAACTAAAAATAAAAAATAAAAAAAACATAAAAAGGTTGAGAATTTTAACAGCAATTAAATAGGAAAGTGTCTTAAAATTACATAAGGAACAATATAATAAAAGTTTAGCTTGGTGACAGATACTCTAAGAGGTGAGGAGGAAAAAACGAAAAATCAAACAGGAAACTTGCTGTGTCCTAAGGGCAAAAAGGGCTGTCTCCTTGAGGGTTTAAAGCAGATGTTGCAGTATGCCACACCGGAAAACACTTTTTACCATTGCCTTACATTATTTATAAATAAATAAAAAAATAAAAAAAATGCACTACAAATGTAATTTTTTATGCTGTATACAATAGAGTAGTTGACCGTGCTTTTGAACATGGCAATGGAAAATGCAAACAGTGTAATGAAAGCACAAAACACAGTGTTAACATAGCTTTAATAGCTCTAGATTTGAAATTCTGCAGAATTCTTGTACTTACGAAGTCCAGCCCTCGGTGGATCAACTATTGCCACAGGACTCTGGGTAGTGTAAGAGTTAATGAGGGTTGGAAAGATGTCTTCAGCTTTGCCACAACGAAATTCAATATTGTTCAGATCTGCATTAAAGAAATAATACACACATTGTATGTAGGTTTCTGTTTGAGCTCTGTATCAAATTTTAATCCATACAATATACTGTCACTGGGAGTTAACTTGAGGTAAATATACTGGACTTTAAATAAAGCTGCATTTCACTCTATAACTCACTTTAAGAGTTACAATAAAAAACCTTATAAGTGTGGGATGCAGTAGTACTCAGCCAAGTCTAGCAAGTTCCTCAAAAGTATAATATGTGTTCATGAAGTAGGAATTGAGATGCAGGTGAAAAACATATTTTAAAACATGATGTGAACATAAAGTGGCTATTAGTAATAAGCAATTACAGACAAGGCAGGATATGACTATACCCCAGATCAATGTCTGATTTGCGATATGAAGGCTGAGCTGTGACTGGTTGTTATGGGCAAATAGGAGAGCTTTTGTCTCAGAAAGATTGTAAAATCTGGGCCTATGTTTTTGTTTTTTTGTACTACACAATTTATAAGAATTCTGAAGTGTGACAAATTGCAAACAACACTTGGAAGGTACTTACCATTGATCTTGGCATTAGCTTTGGCATCTGAAATGGCTTCCTGACACAGCTCAATTCCCACAACCTTCTTTACTTTCTTTAGAATATAATAAAGAAAGCAAATCTTATTAGCATAGTTTAACACAAAACACCCTCACACTATACAAATCTGTGGTTGGTTTTGTCAAAAGAAAAGATAAGGACTGGTGAATTGGCAAGAGCCTTTTCAGATAAATTGCATGTTGGTGAACTATCATCTTCTTTAGTCACCACAAGAGGATGCTGTCCCCTCAGCCCAATATATGACCTGACTTCTGAATGGGTTGTCTCATCAACACCATCTTTTCTAAAATTGCCTGGTGAGAAACCCCTTTTATCAGTTGGACCTCACCTCATATTGACGGTCAAGATGTGCAGAAGGGAGACTTCTTTGTTTGGGTCTCTAACTTTCTCTATGGCATCTAAAAGCTTAAATGTGATACACATATTGAATGGGATTATCTTCGCAAACTACCTCCTTAAAAGGGTTATTTTCATCTGGACATTTAAGGCATATGCATAGGATATGCAGTAGCTGTCCAGACCTGTATCATCTCAAGAACGATGACCCCCCCATCCTCTCCAGCCACTTAAGGGATTCAGGAAGCCAAAAACTGCTGAATTTGCATGACACCCACTAACATTTACTTTAGTTGCCACAGCATAGCACCACTAGCTACTGTATGTTATTTTTATATCTCCTGAGTTAAAGGGGTAAACCTATCCACAGGATAAGTGAATCTGATTGCAGAGGATACGACCACTGTGACAGCCCCCCCACCCCTGATCTCATAAACAGGGTCTTGTCTCTCTCCTCAGGACTCTGCTTTTCCACCACTGAACACCACAACACTTGTCCCCACCTTCCAAAATGGCCTCCTTGTGCTGAACAGTGGCACTTGCTTGTGCCTGGGAGGTTCAAGTCCTACACAGGCACTGGGATTGAGCTTGCGTCTGCGCAGTAACCAAAACTTTTGTTGAACAGCTGATCCGACATCATTGGAAGTGATGTGGTACAGTATTTTATAGTGTACAATTTTACCACATGACCAGTCGCAATGACTGACATTGTGGGGTGTCTAGAGCATGGCTGTGGCTATGGAATCTTTTGGAGATCTAACAACACCCCTTTATCAGACATTTATAGAATATCCTGTGGATCTGCTAAAAATGGCCAGATGAGGGTACCTCTAAACTAAGGTGATAAGTAACTTGCCTTTGCTAAGGAAATTCCAATAGTTCCTGTACCACAGCAAACATCCAATACAGTACTGTTTTGATCTAGCTGCGCCCAGTCTGCAATGGCAGTATACAAAACTTCTGCTGCAAGAGTGTTGACCTGTGGATAGATCAATAAGTATATAAAATATATAGGTGGTGTTTAGTCAGTTTTAGTTTTTAAATAAACTTCCAGTAAAGCTCTATACAAGAACATGCATCCAAAGCAGCCATTATACCTGTTACAATGTAAAATCTGAGTAGAAATTAGTTTTAAATAGATCTTCAAGATGTGAGAAAAAGTTGGGAGAGATTTAGAGGGGAATTCATCAAGCTGTTTAGATCTTTTTTTTTTAATCTAAAATTGTCACACAAAAAGTCTCAGCCACTTCCCCTAAGACTTTTGTGCGACTTTTGTTATAGATCATATTTGAAAGTGAACTACCATTCGCAGTGCTTTAGACTAGTTTTATGCAGTGGACACTGATTCATTATGTGAGACTTTTCTCTGAAAGTCTCAAAAAAGTCTCACAAAAGTTGCAGCACAGTGATTTACAAACAAGCTTGCACCATGTCATTTCAGCCCAGTAAAGAAGTCTAAAGAGGTAGCATGGGCGTAGGAGCCGGTTAATTCATCAAGTGGCATGTGACCTTTGGTGAATCTGGAGCAGGAAGGTATATTCTTGGGCGACTTTTCACATCTACAATAGCACATATACTAGTAAAATATACATGAATGCCCCTCTTAATGCCAAAGGAAAAAAACCAAAACAGCAATATGTTTGCCACAGGCAGATGCACCACTATTGCTTTGCATTTACTTTTGATAAATCCCTTGCTATTTCAATATCAGTAGCAATAACTAACTACAGATTTCATACCTGAAAGAAAGCATGGGGTGAAATGCGAAAGGTTAGGCCAAGCAGTTCTTCATAGATGTAATGATCTCCAGTCACATGCTCCACATGTAAATCTTCCAGGTTTGGAGATTTTCTACAAGTAACAATAAAGCAATCCTATTTTTTTGCATTGTATTAAGTCATACATTTTAGGTTTGTTTGTACAAAGCAATAACATTTTGTGTTTTTTTCAAGAATAAACAGATGCTCATGTGTCAAGCTTGTGTAGATAACCTGATAAAGTTGAATATTATACCAAAAGTAGTCAGTAAAGATGGTTACCCACTGATTTGAAAAAGTTAAAGTACCTTTTACAAGTAAAACTTGTTATATAATGTAGAAAATAACATTATATGTAAGGGAGGGCTTGTCCTGCCCTCACTTTCTGTATTTGGTCTCCTCACAGAGACACACAAGTAATCGCTGCAGGGACAAAAATATACAAATTTTTTAACCAATGTATATTACAAATATACATATAATGGTTTTACCTACAAAGGATTAAAATGTTTTTTAATTAAAAGGTACACTTTAACTGTTTCAAATCAACATGTAACCATCTTTAGTGACTACTTTTGATGTTATATACTTTTTTTAAATCAGGTTATCTACACAAGCTTGACACGTGAGCATCTGTCACTTTATTTCCCCACTCTTAACCCCTTAACGACCACGGACGTAAATGTACGTCCTGGTTTGGCGAGACTTCCCGCACCAGGACTTACATTTACGTCCTGTGTATGACCGCGAGCATCGGAAGGGTGCTCGCGTCATACACGGCAGGTTCCGGCTGCTAGCAGCAGCCGGCGACCCGCCGGTAATGGCCGAAATCCGCGATCGCGCGGCTGTCCGCCATTAGCCCTCCGATGCCGTGATCAATACAGATCACGGCATCTGCGGCAATTTGATTGGATGATCGGATCAGCCGCAGCGCTGCCGTGGGGATCCGATCATCCAGCATGACAGCCGGAGGTCCCCTTACCTAGCTCCGGCTGTCTCCCGGGGTCTTCTGCTCTGGTCTGCGATTGAGCAGACCAGAGCAGAAGATCACCGATAATACTGAGCAGTGCTGTGTTCTATGCATAGCACTGTACAGAATTAGCAATCAAAGGATTGCTATGGATAGTCCCCTATGGGGACATAAAAAGTGTAAAAAAAAAAAAAAAAAAAAGTGAAAAATCCCCTCCCCCAATAAAAATTAAAATTGTCCGTTTTTCCCATTTTACCCCCAAAAAGTGTAATTTTTTTTTAAATAAACAAATTTGGTATCGCCACGTGCGTAAATGTCCGAACTATCAAAATATAATGTTAATGATCTCATCCGGTGAATGGCGTAAACATAAAAAATTAAAAAAGTCCACAAATCCTGCTTTTTTGTCACATTTTATTTAAAAAAAAATGTAAAAAATTATCTAAAAGTTTTATATATGCAAATGTGGTATCTAAAAAAAGTACAGATGACGGCACAAAAAATGAGCCCTCATACCGCCCTATATACAGAAAAATGAAACAGTTATAGGTGGTCAAAATAGGGCGATTTTAGATTACTGATTTTGTACAAAAAGTTTTAGATTTTTTTTTAAGTGGTACAAAAATATAAAGGTATCTAGCCATGGGTATCATTTTAATCGTATTGACCCACAGAATAAAGAACACCTATCATTTTTACCATAAATTGCACAGTGTGAAAACAAAAACCTCCAAAATGTGCAAAATTTTGGTTTTCATTTAAATTTCCTCCCTAAAAAAAATTTTTTTGGGGTTCGCCGTACATTTTATGGTAAAATGAGGTTTCATTACAAAGTACAATTGGTTACGCAAAAAACAAGCCCTTATATGGGTCTGTACATGGAAATATAAAGGAGTTATGGATTTTAGAAGGCGAGGAGGAAAAAACGAAAACGCTGAAATAAAATTGGCCTGGTCCTTGAGGTGAAAATGGGCTTGGTCATTAAGGGGTTAAAGGGGTATTCCAGGATTTTTTTTATTTGACTATGCTACAGGGGATGTAAAGTTAGTATAGTTCATAATATAGTGTCTGTACCTGTGTGGGACAGTGGTCTCACAATTCTGTGATTATCGCCCCAATATTTATTTTTAACAGCATACAGAATTACTCAGGTATCGGGATCTCCCAGGTTGCAGTGCTTTGAGACCTGACATTACTAGTTAGGTGATCAGAGGGAGTCTGTCTTACTTCAATGGGTGGAGTGACCGCTGGGTGGGAGAGAGATCATTCTGCAACAGCTGTAGGCACCCGGATTAGAAAACACTGGTGTATTGCATTGAAGGGACCAAAGGTGTGTTTCAATGGGCGGGGTGGCTGATATGTGGGAGGGAGGAAAGTGACCTCATACTTGCAAATTATGGAACTATGGGATGTGTAGTTTAGAGAACAAAATTCACCAGGAAATACCCAGTTCTGGCAGGAATGTACTACTAAAATAACCATATGGTGGATAACCACTAAAGTATTCCACCGTGCATCATATATTATATCCATGTTTATTGACCATTTGCCAAAATTCTAAATCTAAAATCTTTTTTGCGCATAAATATTTGAAAGAAACATGGATTGCTAATATGGAGATGCAAAAGAGTCTTTATTTGGGAGGCAGAGACAAACATCAGGAAATATGAGATCTGAAAATGGTAACAGAGAAAATCGATATGTCCTTGTCAATATTAACTGGAAACTGAAGTTCATTCACAAGCACCAAAGCCAGATTACAGGAAGGGCAAAACAAGCAACTCTTTTCTAGTGTAATTTAGACAATGCATATGAGTTGAAGAAGTTAAGTGTATCTTAAAAATATAAAAATGCACGGTTATGCACCTTTAATACTATAAACTAATGTACGGAGAACATGAGATGCACATTATTTAACACAGTTAACATGTTTATGGCACAGGAGTCTCCACTGACTTTGATCTGTTATCAGTACAGATGCAGGAGCCAATTTTTACAGTATGTAAAGACCTAAGGTGCCAAGTCTAAGTTAAGCTCTATGGGATTTTGACTTTCAATAGTAAATAAAATGCAAACCATGTGCTACATCCTTAATGAAAGTCAAATTTCTTTGGCTATTTTCACGCTGTCTTGCATTTTCTATCTGAACTATTCAACATGGAAGATTCTCCAATGTTTAAATGGGCAATGTCAGACATAAAAAAATGTTATTAAAGCAATTGCTAAATCTATTGGTTTTGCCTGCTTTACAACATATCAAAAGTTTTTAAGTATTTCATACTGAAAAAGCCAGTAAAAAAACTGCCTGCCTGCCTCCTGGGATACATACCAGCCCTGCTGTGTACACTCGTCATTATCTACGTCATGGACCCACTTCATGATTGACAGGTCTGCAGATCTAAAGCTGCTGTGATCGGCTCCCTCACTGTCTGTGTTTACTTCACAGTCTCCTCATGTGAGGAGAAGGGAGGAGGGGCGTGAGTACACTACTGCCTGTGAGCAGATGATGAAAGAAGCTGGTAACTGAAGATGGGGACCGAATGAAGGATCTTTTGTTTAAAAAGTAAGTGTCCCAGCATGTATATATGTGTGTGTGGATATATATGTGTGTGTGTAAAATCTGTGTTGTCTAGGTAATGTGAATGTGTATGAATAAATGAAGTCAATGTGTGTGTGTGTGTGTGTGTGTGTGTAATACAAGGGGACTAAAATCATATGCCTCCAGCTGTTGCAAAACTACAACTCCCAGCATGCCTGCACAGCCAAATGATGTGTGGGCATGCTGGGAATTGTAGTTTTGCAACAGTAGGAGGAACACAGCCTGCAGCAACACTGCTGTAAATCTGAGTTTTACCAATCATATGCTTTCAGCTGTTGCAAAACTGCAACTCAAAGGATGTGTGGGCATGCTGGGAGCTGTAGTTTTGCAAAAGCTGTAAGCACACAGTGTATAGCATAAAACCAGAAAGGAAAGGGATACAAATGCTCACTCCCGAGACCAGTGACTGAGGAGAGTGAGGGGGAGGAGTGGGAGTGGTTATCACCTGAGGAGAAGAAAGAGAGTCACCCCCCTGCTTCTGGTCGACAACATTAAGATAATTCAGAAATAAAGCTAATTCTGAGAGAAATATAGGTCATAGACACATAAAAATGATATGTACATGATCAAGATGAGATACCGAGCAACACACAGTCTAACAGTTTTTTTTTTAGGTGATCTGACAGTTACGCTTTATCAAAAGGATATCTCTGACAGATGCCACTCATACATGGGCTCCCATGTTTTTCTAACTGTATGACTCTGGAACTGTGCAGGCTCTTGTATACAGCAAGTACCGTAAACATAAACCTAATGTATACTTCTTAAACAGAAATCACAATGTAACTCTTTTGGCTTCGGTCATGTAATAAGGGTCTATAAATAGGTTAGTCCTATACAGAGCTTTCCAAGGGCATATAGCAAGCTGACCCTGAAGGTATAGTTTTCATGCTGAACATTATATGGTAAAATAGACATGTTTTCTTTATTCTGTGGGTCTATACGATTAAAATGATACCCATGATTACATACTTTTCTATTATTTTATCACTTAAAAAAAACTTATTAGTGCGTTTAAAATCCCTCTATTTTGCTGACCTATAACTTTCATTTTTCCTGTGTAAGCGGTGGTATGAGGGCTCATCCTTTGCGCCGTGATCTGTACTTTTTTTTTTATATCACATTTGCTTATATAAAACTTAATACATTTAAAATAAATTTTTTTTTGTGAATAAAATGTTATAAAAAAGCAGCAAATTTTGGACTTTTTTTTTATTTTTATGTTCATGCCGTTCACCGTCCGGGATAATTAACATTATATTTTAATAGTTCGGATATTTATGCACGTGACTATACCAAATATGTTTATTTAAAAAAAAAAATAATTTAATTAATTTATTTATTAATTTTATTTTTTACACTTTTTGGGGGGTAAAATGGGGAAAGGAAAAATTGAAATTTTTATTGGGGGAGGAGATTTTTAACATTTTTTTTTTACTTTTATTTTTACACTTTAATAGTCCCCATAGAGGACTATTAATAGCAATCATTTGATTGCTAATACTGTTCAGTGCTATGCATAAGGCATAGCACTGATCAGTGTTATCGGTCATTTTCTGCTTTGGTCTGCTCGATCTCCGTCCGCCATTACAGAAGATCGGATCGCCGCCGCAGCAGCGCTGCGGGTGATCAGATCATGCATTTTTCTGACCGCACTCCCACAGATGCCGTGATCTGTATTGATCACGGCATCTAAGGGGTTAGTGGCAGGCATTCGCACGATCGCGGATGTCGGCCATTACCGGCGGGTCCCTGGCTGGTATCAGCACCCGGGAACTGCTGCGCATGACCCAAGCATCGCTCAGATGCTCGCGGTCATGTACAGGACATAAAGTAAGTTAAGTACCACCGCACCAGGACGAACATTTACGTCCTGCGTCAAGGGGTTAAAGGAGTAGTCTAGTGCAGACTATTCCGCCTCCGTTGTGCCCAGGCTGAAAAAAAAATAAACCACCCACCTTCCTGCATTCCCCTGTAGCGCCGCAACAGCTGATTGGTCCTCCGGTCCAGTCTTCTTCCTTCTTCCATGTGCACGGATCGTCACACGGTGCTCAGCCTATGACAAGCCGAGGCGGGACATTGCTGTGGCCAGTGATAGGCTGAGCGACGTGTCACGATCCGTGCACATGAAGAAGATTGGACAGCAGGACCGATCAGCTGTAGCGGTGCTCCGGGGGAACGCAGGAAGGGGAGTGAGTTTGTTTTCTTTTTTTTTTTTTCAGCCCGGGCACAACAAAGGAGGAATAGTCAGCACTAGACTACTCCTTTAATGGCTTATCATTGCAAACAGTCATAAAAAACAGCATGGTCAGTAATTAATTCTAGGCCATATAAATACCCATAAACTTATGTGCTAAGGGGAGAAAAACAACGATATAGCTGCTTGATATATACAACATAGTTCAACCTTAAAGTGAATGTGTCACCTAGAATTTTGAATTAGAGCCAGATGCGGATACTGATTAAAGCTAGATACTAACACACACGATTTTTTTCTTATATGTTACTATTTTCTGAAGCTGTTTTTATTTTATTTATTTTTTATTTTTTTAACGGCATTTAGTGATATGGCTTACTGCAAGCCCCATGGACATTAAGACAATCAATAAACATCTCCAGACCCTATTTTTTTTTATGGGGCAGGCTTGAAGTAATGCTCTGTGACCTGTGCAGAGGTTCTTCTATGGGGGATGGGGAGGCTGAGCTGCTATTGTCTCATCTATCCACTGTAATGCTGTACAGATCACAATACACTTTTCTGCAGCCTCCTTCCTTATCATCACAGACAGAACAGGGCCTCAGCTTAATACTAGGCTTAGAGGAAGGCGCATGTGCTTGGCCCACGGAGAGGCAGCACCTGATGTGAGCACCATGCTGACCGGAATTCCTATGCCCTTCTAAGCGCAGAATTCGGCTCCTACCTGGCAGATTCAAGCACCTATGTGGGAGGGGGAACATATCCCGCTCCCATAAGAAGAGGAACCAGAAGCTTACACAGTGTCTATCCCAGTCAATTTCCGGCCATTTTCAGAGCGGGGCCTATTGCAAAGATGGCCGCCTCCCGCTCCTTCTCTCCAGTGCGGCACTCAGACAAGGAGGATGATCCTGCAGCGAAGGACTTAACCCCGGCAGCTATGTAGCGCCACATTAACCCCTTCCCGACCCAGGACGTACCGGTACGTACTGGGTCCTTTCCCTTTCTATAACGTGAGGCCACGAGTGGGACCGCGGTGCCGCGCGCTATTAACCCTTTAGATGCGGTGCTCAAAGTTGATCGCCTCACCTAAAGTGAAAGCTAATAAGTGTCGGTTAGCTCAGTAGGCTGTTCGGAACTGCCGCGGAACTGCCGAACAGCTGAAGGACACGATGAGGTGCCTTACCTTCCTCCTCAGTGTCCGACCGCCGAATGACTGCTCAGTGCCTGAGATCCAGGCATGAGCAGTCAAGCGGCAGAAACACTGATCAATGCTATGCTATTGCATAGCATTGAACAGTATGAGAGATCAATGTACTGAATGTTATAGTCCCCTATGGGGGCTATAGCATTGCAAAAAAAAAAAAGTTAAAGATCATTTAACCCATTCCCTAATAAAAGTTTGAATCACCCCCCTTTTCCCATTTAAAAAAAAACTGTAAATAAAAATAAACATGTGGTATCGTCGCATGTGGAAATGTCCGAATTATAAAAATATATAGTTAATTAAACCGCACGGTCAATGGCGTACGCGCAAAAAAATTCCAAAGCCCAAAATAGCATATTTTTGGTCACTTTTTATAGAATGAAAAAATGAATAAAAAGCGATCAAAAAGTCCAATCAATCCCAAAATTTTTTTTTTCCAGAAGTACGACTAAAATCAAACCTATACAAGTAGGGTATCCTTTTAATCATATGGACCTACAGAGACGGAAGCCCCCAAAAGTTACAAAATGGTGTTTTTTCTTCAATTATGTTGCAAAATTATTATTTTTTTCCGTTTCACCGTAGATTTTTGGTTAAAATGGCTGATGTCATTACAAAGTAGAATTGGTTGCGCAAAAAATAAGCCATCATATTGATTTTTAGGTGCAAAATTTAAAGAGTTATGATTTTTTAAAAGGTAAGGAGGAAAAAATGAAAGTGCAAAAACGGAAAAACCCCAGGTCATTAAGGGGTTAAAGAGAGGTTTCAAACCTCCTTAGCTAAGGCTGTATCGGAGATCTCTACACAACTACATGACTTGGGCCAGCGTGTAGCAGACTCAGAAGCTAAACTGGATGAACTTACTGATGCCGTGGAGGCCGACCGCCATGATCTGGATGATCACGTAGCTCACCTTCAAGCCCTGGAGCTGAAATTGGAGGATCTTGAGAATCGGTACCGGCGGGCGAATTTAAGACTCAGAGGCCTCCCGAAGGAGATCGTGGACTTAAGTAAGACTGTTTCTGCTTTATTCTATGAAATGGCACCTCAGCTGGAGCCGGAGATGCTCCGTTTTGACAGAATCCATAGGGCCCTTGTCAGGCCCAAGAACCCAGAGGTACCTAGTGATGTTGTTCTTAAATTATATTACCCGGAGGCGAGAGATGTACTGCTGCAAGCAGCCAGGAATACCCTTGTGCTCCCAGGCATGGTCCCCTCCATCCATTTGTATTCTGATCTTGCACCCGACTTTGGCCCAACGCAGGGAGTTCCGCCCAATCACCTTAGCACTTCAACGGGAGGGTGTCATGTACAGGTGGGGGTTTCCATTTTCCCTCACCTTTCAGCTGAATGCCCGAACGCATATGGTCAAGTCATTCTCTGAAGCCCAGGATGCCCTGACTAAAGAACGCAAAGCCCTTGTGGATCCGTCACCGTTATCGCAGATAGCAGGACGCCCTATCAGGACCACTCCAGTGGTCAGGGATCGCCGTACTCATCGCCTTCCAAGGATGGACGCTGACCCTACCTGAGAATGACTCTTACTTCTATGTTTCTTTTTACCCTTGATGACCACCTCCATTCTTGTCTGATTTGAATAGGATGCTATCCTGTTGCTGTGTGAACTATCCCCTCTTCTCAATCACCAGGCCTCCTTATTACTAGCTGTTTGCCTACTCAATGACCTCCTGGGAAGAAGACCAGCACTGGGACATCTCCTTGCCTTCTTCTACTGCATTATTCCCACTGATTTATCTCTCCCTCCTTTCTCCCTGGGTATTTTCCTTTCTAGGTCTTCTCTTTTCCTCCCCTACCTATGTACCCTTCCCTATAACCTTATTTTTTTTTTCTTCTCATTTTTCCCTTGTTTTTATCTTATTTTTCTTGTTCTTTTGTCCTCCTCCCCTTTTTTTTTAGCTGTTACTTATTATGCTGGGTCCCCTCTTTCTCTCTCTCAACTTTGCTCTTTCTTGCTCTCTTTCCTTCCAATCTTAGCTCTTATTCTCCCTCTCTTTCCTATTCCCTCTACTTCTCTCTTGTGATTCCCCTATGTTTTCTTCCTTATCTCATAGCTTTATATCGGCTTCTTTTTCTTTTTTATTTAGCCGCTCTTCTCACCTTTTCTTGTATCTGCCTCCCCTCCTTTTTGCTGGGCTGACTCTGGCTCAGACCACTGTGTCACCCTGCCCTTCTTTGGGTTTGTGGAAGTAGGACGGCCCACGATATTATATGGTCTGTCTTTCTTGATTTTTTGGTTGTTTTGTTTTGGTATGTTTTTGTATTGTTATTTTTGTCGCTTTTTTTTATGTTGGTACATGTATGGTATACTCTGCTCCAGGGTTTTTGCTTTCATTATACTGGCTGACCCCTTAGGGTTATGGTCTCATTTATGGTTTGCTGTTCCACAGTTCTTCTTGCTTGAATCTTTTAGCTTACCTATATGTCATCAGGATGAGTAAGGTGCGAGGTTTAAATTCTCCACATAAACAGGGGAAAGCTTTTCGGGACTATGTCCCTTAAAGTTAGATGCCATATGTCTTCAAGAGACGCATTTTACTAATGATTCTAAACCTCAGTTTTTTACATAAGTCTAGGGGTGTTATGACCCTTTTCCATAACTCTTTTCCTTTTCAGGTTCAATATGTTCATACTGATTCGGATGGCAGATATCCTATATTACTGGGGTCCTTGTATGATAAAACTATGCCTTGTTAATTCTTATGTGCCCACTGAGTCATCTTTTCTCTTTTTTCAGCACCTCTGTGGTGTTCTTGCCTCCCTGACCTATCACACTCTGATTTGGACTGGAGACTTCAATCTGGTCTATAATGGTAAGCTGGATCGCTCAAATACTGCCCTGTTTTGCAGGTCAGGGACGCAACAAAGGCTTTTATCTTCCCTATTTTCTAAGGGTTCTTTGGTAGATGTGTGGCGTGAGCATAATGGGAGTGCCCGTGGCTACTCTTATTACTCTCCTGCCCAGTGGCATTACTCTAGGATAGATTAGATTCTCACCAATACTTGTACCCTACCACAGTTGATTTATGCTCATCACGTACCGTCAGCCTGGTCCGATCACGATTTGGTCCTAGTGGCCTTTAATTTTTTGAGTCCTGTTTCTTTTCCCTTCCGGTGGCTGCTTAATAAATCACTCCTGACAATGCCTAGAGTAAAACAACAACTCGAGGAGGACCTTAGTTCTTACTTTGAAGCAAATGTTGACGCTGATTCCGATCCCAAATGGGTGTGGTTAGCGCATAAATCTTTTATCAGGGGTCGTATTATTTCTTTAGAGTGATTGGACCGAGACTAGAGGCTAAATTCCAAAGGTTGAAATTAGCTCATCAACAAGACCCTTACCTCTTTCGTGCTCTCCAGAACACAGGGTTCAGCTGGACACTCTTCAAACTACTGTTGTTGAGAAGGCTTTGCGCCTAACCATCTATTGGCGTCCATGCTAAAAAAAAAACTACTTTAATTTAATAGGGTAAATAGCCTCCAGCAGCGCCCTGGTGTTCGCTCCTCTTATCCTGACAGGACTTATTCTGCCTTTCATTCTTACTACTCCCGCTGGTACTCTGAACCCTCTCGTCCTCCTTCCTTTTCCGCTAATCTTTCTCGCTTTCTTTCCTCTGTTTCGCTCCCCCATCTCACCTCCTGACACTGGAGAGGTACTGAATGCCCCCATCTCACACGAGAAGGTGTCTGTGGCTCTGTCACAGCTTAAATTGGGCAAATCTCCTGGGCAGTATAGCCTCACTGCTGCTTAATATAAGAAATTTAGCTCCCTACTTGTTCCTCATCTGGTCACTCTTTTCAATTCCCTCATGTCCCCTGCTCCCCTTCCTACTGAATTTTTAGATGCCCTGATAACTATTCTACCTAAACCTAATAAAGACCATCTTAGCACGGTTAATTACCGCCCCATATCGCTCTTAAATATTGAATCTAAACTGTTAACCTCTATTTTGACTGCTCGCTTAAACAGATACTTGCTGACATTGATAAACTTGGACCAAGTTGGCTTTGTACCGAGCCGACAAGCTCCTGATAATATTAGGAAGGTGCTTAACCTTATCCATGTCAAATTCTACTGCTACTCCACTGTCTGTACTGTCTTTAGATATAGAAAAAGCATTTGACTGTATCTTGGCAATATCTGTTTGCGGTGCTTACAAAATCTGGGTTTTCGGATCACCTTGTCTAGGTTCTGAGACATATATACTCTTCCCAACCTGCTTTTCTGAAATTGCCTTCCACTTCCCCTCAACCCCTAAGGATTCGGCGAGGCATCCGTCAGGGATGTCCACTTTCATTGGCATTGTTTGCTTTGGAGATGGAGCCCCTGGCGGCCTTGGTACGAGGTAATCCAGACATTAGGGGTGTATCGGTGGCATCTGCAGAGTATAAGGTCATTCTTTTTTCTGATGACCTCCTCCTGACGTTAACCGATTCCCTCGTATCCTTGTCGAATCTTTTTAAAGTACTTTCTGACTTTTCCGCCTGTTCTGGCTTAAACATTAATGTTAATAAATCTGAAATCCTATACTGTAATGCCCCCACATAACAGCTTATCTCCCTTAATTCTGGTTTTCATGACTTCCTCTGGGCTTTCCTATCTTGGTATAAAACTTATACCATCTCTACATTCCCTGTATAGAAGTAATTATGTCCCTCTCTATGGCTCTATCTGGGCCGACTTAGCTAAATAGAATTTCTCTTATTTGTTCTGGTTGGGTAGGGTTAACGTTGTAAAAATGGTTATTTTGCCCCGCCTTTTATACCTTTTTTGCTCCCTCCCCATTCCTATAGTAAAGTCAGATCTTTTTTCACTGCAAAAAGACGTTTTAGCTTATATCTGGGCATATAAAAAGCCTTGTATTGCAAAATAAGTGATTCATCATAATAGGAAGTTGGGGGGGGGGGGTTATCAGTTCCAAATGTACTGAAATACTATTATGCATTATTATTAATATCCCTTCAGGTGCTCTTAAATGGGTGTCACAGGAGAATTTTTAGTTTGCCACATATTCTTATGTGGCCTTTATGTGGTCCTCATGCCCGGTCTCTGCATTGTTGCCATCTTCGGCCCTGGTGGCCCTTTATTCTCTCTCTGGTGTCAGGTTCGCTTTACGTTTTCTCTCCAATCTTCTGTCTCCCCCTTCTTACCTATTTTAGCTACCCCTCTCTTCTCTCCTGGTATGATTCCATCGAGCTTTTATTGGTGGAGCGATGCTAAACTTACTAGACGTTTGCTGACATTTGAAGTTTTTAAGGTTGGCTCATTCTGTCCCATTGTCTGAGATGTTTAGGGCCCATCAGATTTTTTCTTATCACCAATCTCAGGTAACCCGTTTACAAGAAATTAAACCCACCTCCTTTGAAGCTCGCTCTATCTATACTTCACATCTCCCAGGATTATTGTCTTTATTATACTCTCATTTTAATGCACCATCTTCAGATGTGAAGCTGAAATTTATGTCTGACTGGGCGAGCGACCTACACACCACTATGTCGCTTTCTCAATGGCGGACTGTTGTGAAGTGATAGGCAGAGGCAGCTGGCAGGTGTCCCTGATGGAAACCACACTTCATAGAACTTATCTAGTACCTGTTCGATTACATGCCGTTTATCCTACGGTCTCTCCTCTCGGTTTCCGTGATTGTGGTATGCGTGGGACAATGTTACACGTATGGTGGTCTTGTCCAGTAGTCTCGGCCTTTTGGGCTCAAGTACTAGACCTCCTTGATTCAGTTTTACCTAATCGTGTCCTATGGACACCTACCTACTGCCTTCATGGCTAGGAAGCGGTACAAAGTGTTCTGCCTCTCCCAATATATTCTTATAGCCCCCAGAATCCACATAGCTTCACAAAGGAAGCAAGCTGTTTTACGCTTTGTGAAGGTTCTCTTCAAAATTAATCTTATTATGCTATATGAAAAGTTAGCGGCTATTAGGGAAGACGGGGTGGATCGTTTTAATATTGTATGGGAACCATGGTTATCATCCCCCATGTCAGGCCCAAGGCCTGATTATGGAAACATACATGTGTTTTATTATTGCATCTGTGTATAAACTAAGACCTGGGGGATGAGGGGTCATTCAGACGGTGTATCCTGTGTCTTTTGTATATTGAAGTTTATTGGGGGGGTCTGGCTGTGTGTTTACATGGTCTTTTGAAGTCCTGCATATAATCAACCAGATAAGAGGGCCAGGAAGAGAGATGCCCCCTGGTGGGACCAGAGGGGAGGGGGGAATGGAGTCCCTCCAAAAAGGAGATATATAATATGTAACAATGCTAGAGTCGGTTGTTAAGATCTGTGCCCCAAGCTGACAAGACCATCCTAAGAACAGCTGGAGACCCTCTCTCATGGACTGCTATAATATCAATGCTGTAAGAACTTCATTTTTACTTTTCTGAACTTGATTGCTAAACTCTTATACCTGTATGTCATTTGTTAATTTTTATGCATAGCACTGTGATACCTTTTATCAGATTAAATGTTTAATTAATCAGCTCTGGTCTTTGATCTCTAAATATATGAGCTCACCTTTCTGAAGGCAGCTCGGGTGAAACACGTTTATCTAAGGGTTAATTTGGTGACTTGCTGGGACTAGTAGTGGATACCCAGAGGTCTGGTGGCCTTAACCCTTGCACCATCACACTCTCTCTAGCGTCTTGGCTGGACCGATAGGGTGTGATCGTGACAACTGGTGGCAGCGGTGGGATATATTTAGAGATTTTTAGTGCTTGCTGGATTTTACCTGTAGGGAAATATTAGCACTAAAAAGAAATTGTATACATATTCTTGTGTGTAAATTCCAAAGACAGAGCTCAGTGCTGGTTTAAAAGACATACAAAAAGAGTGCAAGACAGTTCTGTCCTCCCCATCTCCTGTTTTACCTCCTCTGTCTCATCTCGGAAAAATGGAGGCATATCGCAAGCAGTCCAAGCCTGCACTGGAGCTAATGTGGCAAGAAAAGGACATCCCTACTGCAGGAAAGAACAAGGAACAACTTATTGCTGATCTTGTGGAGTATGATGCCCGTGCAGAAGAGCCGAGTGACATGAGACAAAGTTCTACAGCTGGAACTGCCATCCAAGGACTGATATCTCCTGGGGAATACAACATTACTCCCCATCAGGACAGTACTCCACATGAGGCCTTGGACTCTAATATGCGGACTGCCTTACAACACCTTGGGAATGTGGATGCCCATATGAAACTCCAACTGCTTCTCCAGTACCAAACTGCAGAGAGAGAGGCCCAGGCACAAGCCGCAGAGAGGGAGGCGGCAGAAAGAGAGGCCCAGCGGAGGCATGAACTGGAGGTTCTGAGGCTGAGAGGGGATGCTTTATCTGCACGGAGTAATGTGCAGGATCAAGGAGACCACAAACCCCGCTTGGAACATTTCCCCATGTTGGAGAAAGATGGTGATCTAGATGTGTTCCTGAGGGGATTTGAAAAGGTTTGCCGGCAGTTCCATCTACCTAAGGAACAGTGGGGACGATATCTAACCCCACGGCTGCGAGGGAAAGCTCTGGATGTGTTTGCTTCGCTTCCCTCTGAGAGTGACCAGGACTATGAGGCAATAAAATCTGCCCTGCTAAAAAGTTTTAATCTGACTCCAGAGGCTTATCGGAAAAAGTTTCGGACTTTGCAACAAAGTGCCACAGAAAGCTGCACTCAGCATGCAGGTCAGCTAAGGACTGCATTCAGGCTATGGACTGGGGGCCTACAAGTCACTACCTATGAGGCCCTGGAGGACTTGATGGTACTGGATCAGTTTCTCCAAACACGGAGCTTTGAAGCCAGAGAGTGGATTTTGGACAGCAAGCCCAAGACAGCAACGGAAGCAGCAGAACTTGGAGATGACTTCGCCAACAACCGGGTGCCAGCAGCAAAGCGTGGATCTGCACAAGCCGGAGCAAGTACCTGGAGGGGAGCCACACACCCACAGAGCACCACCAGCAGCACCAAGCCAGCCGGAAAGTTCTTGCCATCAACACCAAGAGCAACAGGAGCCACATTGGGTCAGGGGGACACCCGCCGATGTTACAGATGCAACAATATTGGGCACCTGAGTGCCACTTGCCCCAACAAAAAGAATTCTCCACCAGTAGTTGGAGGACACACAGCCGTTCTTCTGGTGTCCGGAGCGGTGGAGAAAAAGAGCGGATAACCTGCAGAGTAACTGTGGGTGACCGGGTGACAGTGGGTTTGCGAGATTCTGGAGCCTCCTTTACCTTAGTGCGGCCTGAAGTGGTGGATACAGAGGACATCATCCCTGGAAGAACCATGGCTTTAAAAGGAATTGGAGGTGTGCGGCCTGCTGTGCCCATGGCCCGTGTGTACCTGGATTGGGGTACAGGCAAGGGTTTGCGGGAGGTGGGGGTCTCTGAGGACATCCCTGTTAATGTTCTGCTGGGGAATGATTTGGGTCGGATGCTCTGTCATTATGCTCCAGAGGACACTACCTGCACACCGGAAGGGCTAGGAGAGAGCCCTGTTCATTCTGAGGTACTGTGCGAGACTTTGGGAGACACTGCAAAATGTGGTAACTGGGAGATTGTGCAGGGGATTGATAATTGTTTACCTGTGACTGAACCAGTAATGTTTTCCAAAAGTGGAATGGGGTGTATTGTGACATGTGGTGACAATGCATTGCCAATGCCAAAAGCTAGTGGAGATGGGCTAGGGGGAGGGGTTGGTGTGCCCCTGGTGACATTTAAGGATGAGGGATCAGCAGTGAGCTTTATGTCCCAATCCTGTGAGCCTAAGAAGGATGAGGGATCAGCAGTGAGCTTTATGTCCCAATCCTGCGAGCCTAGGAAGGATGAGGGATCAGCAGTGAGCTTTATGTCCCAATCCTGCGAGCCTAGGAAGGATGAGGGATCAGCAGTGAGCTTTATGTCCCAATGCTGTGAGCCTAAGAAGGATGAGGGATCAGCAGTGAGCTTTATGTCCCAATCCTGTAAGTCTAAGAAGGATGAGGGATCAGCAGTGAGCTTTATGTCCCAATCCTGTGAGCCTAAGAAGGATGAGGGATCAGAAGTGAGCTTTATGTCCCAATCCTGTGAACCTAAGAGGGATGAGGGATCAGCAGTGAGCGATATGTCCCAATCCTGTTAACCTAAGAGGGATGAGGGATCAGCAGTGAGCGATATGTCCCAATCCTGTGAACCTAAGAGGGATGAGGGATCAGCAGTGAGCGATATGTCCCAATCCTGTGAACCTAAGAGGCATGAGGGATCAGCAGTGAGCGATATGTCCCAATCCTGTGAGCCTAAGGAGGAGGAGGGAAATGAGCATTTCCGGGAAGCTCTGCGCAGTGACCCTTCCCTTGAAGGGCTGAGACAACGTGCTGAACATACAGGTGTTGACACAGATGGGCATCAGGTATATTGGGAAAATGATATCTTGTACTGGGAGTCCTTTTCCAAAGGCATGCTAGGGGCCCAGGAGAGAGAAAGGCAGCTGTACTGCAGCTGTAATCAGGTACTAGGCCCCTTCAGTGCCATCTTTGCCTGGGAATGCATCAAGAAGAGAAAGAGTAGTAAAGGAGACAGGTCTATCAGCCTGGAAAGGCAAGATCTCCCTGTCCCCATCTAAAGGGGGAGGTGTCAGGCCCAAGGCCTGATTATGGAAACATACATGTGTTTTATTATTGCATCTGTGTATAAACTAAGACCTGGGGGATGAGGGGTCATTCAGACGGTGTATCCTGTGTCTTTTGTATATTGAAGTTTATTGGGGGGGGGTCTGGCTGTGTGTTTACATCGTCTTTTGAAGTCCTGCATATAATCAACCAGATAAGAGGGCCAGGAAGAGAGATGCCCCCTGGTGGGACCAGAGGGGAGGGGGGAATGGAGTCCCTCCAAAAAGGAGATATATAATATGTAACAATGCTAGAGTCGGTTGTTAAGATCTGTGCCCCAAGCTGACAAGACCATCCTAAGAACAGCTGGAGACACTCTCTCATGGACTGCTATAATATCATCATGCTGTAAGAACTTCATTTTTACTTTTCTGAACTTGATTGCTAAACTCTTATATATATTCTTATACCTGTATGTCATTTGTTAATTTTTATGCATAGCACTGTGATACCTTTTATCAGATTAAATGTTTAATTAATCAGCTCTGGTCTTTGATCTCTAAATATATGAGCTCACCTTTCTGAAGGCAGCTCGGGTGAAACACGTTTATCTAAGGGTTAATTTGGTGACTTGCTGGGACTAGTAGTGGAAACCCAGAGGTCTGGTGGCTTTAACCCTTGCACCATCACACTCTCTCTAGCGTCTTGGCTGGACCGATAGGGTGTGATCGTGACACCCCATTGCCCAGATATGAGCCATTGCATGTCTTTATACTGAGTTTTTTTTTTTTAACTTTTTATGTGGGGGTCAGCCAGTGTGCAATGTATTCTAATTGAGAACTCTTTATTTTTTATGCTTTATTCTATGATTATTGTATGGTCTTTCGGGAGCATTTTCTTGTCACTTTATTTTGTATGTGTTACCATCATGTACTGTTTATTGTTATTATTGGGTCCTAGGACTGTTATGTTCACAATTTTGAAGCTGATTTGTGTATTGCTATAATATGCGTTAATAAAAGCTTCTTGGTTTGACTGCTAATACTAGGCTTAGATGCCAAAATAAAAGTGTTTAGATTTCAGGATTACTTAATAAAGTACAATGGAAAATTAGAAAATATAAATCAAAAATGGTTGAAAACAATATTAAAATATAATATATATTAAAGATTATATATATATATATATATATATATATATATATATATATACACATATATATATATATACACATATATATATATATACATATACATATATACATATACACATACACACACACATATGTATATATGTAAAACATAACACTATTTAAAGCAAAACTTCAATCATGTTATGACTGATGTGCAGCACCAAGCACAAAATTATATTCATTTTAAATTTCACATCTAAATGGAGGTGCTGTTCTCAGTCTCCAGTGAGAGACCCGGTACTACAGAATCATATTACACTGGGTCTTGTGCTTGAGACTGCTTTTCTACAGCTATGAGCTGTGGTGAGCAGCAAGGAGAACGGTGCCTCCTTAATTCAAAATTAACAGAATTAAGAAAAATGACCCACAGTCCTGCACAATTTCTTTGGAGTTACGCTTTAAACGATAGGTCTTTTTTTTAATAAAATATTCCATTTCAACATTTTCAAAACTAGTCAGCTTTTAAATTTATGATACATTGTTAAAGCAGTAGCTTTAGGCTTGCTGAAATTTCTGACTGTAAATACAATGAATACTGGCTGACGGCTTGTAGTCTCTTGTCAAGGAGACCGTGAAAACTTACTGAGGCAAATTTAGCAAGACCAACCTGCAAAGAAACCATAACAACAAGGTGAATGTAAAAAATAACACACCTTTGACCTTCCTCCACAAAATAAAGTGAGGTGATTCCACTATCTTTTCTTGGGCCATCAGTGAAAAATGTTGCCAGAGAAGACTTTAACTCTGCCAGAGCTTCCTTGCTCAGTTTCTGTGAAGAAATCATTGTTTATATTATATAAAAAGCACAGACTATACAGTGTAAGAGCACAGCAAGGAAAGATTGTATACCTGCGGATGAAAATACACTATGGCCATAACATGATCTTTTCTGCTGCTCCTGACAGTAAGCTGCTTCCAGTGGCCTTCATATGACTCTGGGCTGTAGACTTCATATGGAGAAGCCCTGCAATGAACATACATAAGCTGCTATATGAAGTAAGATATTTATATGTTCTTTCACATATGCCCCCATATAGTACAAAAAGGAAAACACTTATAGTTTACTATGGGAACATTATAAAATCTGGTGCTATCATCTGTGATCCCTTCCAGACATAATAAACATTGCATGCAGTTTCTCTCTGTCTGGCTACAGAAGCCAAGCCAGTGCACATAGTACACAACTTTGTCAACAGTTGTGTCCAGCTTGTATGGAAAACAACTGGCTGGATAGAAAGCATGACAGGGGGTCCTACACCCAGCAACCCGAGTCTACTGGGCCCCAGTAAGGCCCTTTTTTTTTTTTTACTTGCAGGAGACATAGTCCCCCGCACTAAGGGACAGGAAAAACACTGGTGTGGACAGGAAGGGGTGGGAAATTTAACCTCTCAGTGTTTTTCCTCTCCCAATCAGGAAGAGTTGATCTCAGGGGTGCTGTCGTGGAGAGGATGGGGGAAAAGGTCTTTAAACTACAATGTTCTAATGAAAAAGAAAAAAAATTTAGTGACTACTTTGCAGATGAGTACAATATTGTTTAGGTTACCTAATATATTCTTGAAAAGCCTTGACAACGTTTTTGGTGATAGAGGGAATGTGAATTGTATCAAATGGCTCCACAACTGCACACGTTCCTCCTTTGTACTTTCCCAGGCGAAATCCCACAGTCTTGTCTTCACTGTTGGCACCAGCACCAATCAGAAATTCACATTTGTTCCTATACTCTGTCTGAGAGAAACAAATAGACATCAATGGGACAACAAAAATCTCTATGGAGTACAGACCTATAGAGGGAGATTTATCAAAACCTGTCCAGAGGAAAAGTTGCTAAGATGCCCATAGCAACCAATCAGATCGCTTCTTTCATTTTTGAAAAGGCCTCAGAAAAAATAAAGCAAAGACTTCTGATTCCGGCGCCATGCTGTAAAGACACGCTCCCCACCAGCTCCGCTCCCAGTATTGGCATATCTCCGGTATTCTGCATCGGTCATCCCTACCAGGGTGCTCTCCCCACTTCCTAATGGTGGTGGGACTACGTGGAAAGATAAGGGAAGGAATAGTGGTGATCCGGCACTTGCAGGACTAGGGCAGTATGTATAAGCAAGGACAGGTGTGAAGGCGGTTAAGGCAAAATGTGGACCTCGGCGGTGCACCTCAGCAGAAGTAAACGTAATGTAACAAAGAAAAGTCCAAAATGAGGTTGCACTCACCATCCACTGGTTTATCCAAAATGGTACAGGCATGAATGAGCGGAGGCAGGGGCACACCCGGTGTTCTTTTGCCTCCCCTCATCCATGCCTGTACCGTGTTGTATAAACCAGTGGATGGTGACTGCAACCTTGTTTTGGACTTTTCTTTGTTACACTACGTGGAAAGATGTCTGCTGAGGATGAGCCACAGGAACCGCTCAAAACGTCAAGACAAGGTGACGGGAGGTGCGGATGGCTCGGACAATATGGTGGGCTCACAGGCCTAGAGCCACAATGCCTCTCCGGCTAGATCTGACAAAGCTTAGTCAGAAGTGGGGGAAGATAGGCCTGACTGACTACGCCCGGCTGGCAAAATAGGTTGCTAAAAGACATCAGGACACGGTTAGTGCTGCTGTTCAAGCCTCCCTGGCCCAACTGCAGACGGAGGTGGCTGACCACGCTCACAGGCTAGATGAGGTGGATGATAGAATGCAGGGGCTGGAACATGCCAGCGCAAAGAGGGACTATTCCTGGAGGGAAGCAAGTTGCTCATTTTTGGTGACTTTTCAGCAGAGCCGGCCAGGAGGCGTGAATAGCTATCACACTTTTGTTCTGAGCTACACAAACACCAGATTTGCTTTGCACTCATGCACCAGGCTGTCCTCAGAGTATTTCACCTGGATGGTTCCATCTCTACTTATGGAGCGCTGAAAGAGGCCAAGACGGGTCTTGCTTCATATTTACCTTCTCCGGTCCGGCAGCATTCATCACAAGGCAGAGGCGGACACAGGTCATCCCTGGGATACTCTGCGATAACACTGCATTCTACGGCACTCTCCTTATCTCTTGATGTCTTTGATGTCGCCACCTAAGGATCAGAGGGCTCCGCGCCCTTCATCACCTGAGATTCTTTTCTAGGGTACTTATTCTGCAAATTTCTGAAGTAAATCTGTTGTGTGTGCAGTTCTATTTTGCTATGAGCATGTCTCCAACTCCATCTGAGTCTCCTGCAAACTCCTTCTTGACAGGCCAGCCTGCAAATACTACATCTTGACTTCCTTGTCCGGGACTAATATATCCTGCTCATCTTATGTACCTTTTAGAATATTGCTTGTACTTAACGCAATGTACATTGCCACTGTTATTGATGGGGTAGTGTTGGGGGGGGGGGGGAGGTTTCTTATGTCGAGGATGCTGGACGGAAGTTTTGATTATAAGGGGGAGGGGAAAGAAGGAAGAAAAAAAACACCTCGGTTTTTAGTGTCCTTCCTGGTTTGGTATGCCTATCTCTCTCACAGTCATCTAAATCGGGGGTGTTAGGTGTCTGAGGAAGGAGGTTTGTATTTGGCTCTCTCCACTGGCTGTGTAGTGGAATAGAGGATGCTTTATTGTATAGGGGAGGAGGAGGAGGGGATGTGGTGGATCACTTTCTTGGAGTTAGGACTAAAAGGTTGCGGTATTCATAAGAGTTAAAAGCTTACATGGGGTTCCTTGCTTATATTGACTGCTATTTTCTGGGGCGGAGGTGGGACTATGAGCTGGTTTGTGGTACGGAGAGTTCTTCAGTATGGGAAGTTCTTTAGTATCGGAAGAATCAAAGTCTGGAGAGAAATAGGTCCCTCTGGATTGAGCAAATTCATGGGGGACTTCTCGGGCTTGTAAGAAGATCTTTGGGTTGGAGTTATGTTTTGTTTGGGGATGGCATGGGTGAGGGGGGGGGGGGTTGGTGCTAGTTCTTAAAGGGCAGGCATTGTAATTTCCACCTTTAGGTTCTCTTGGCACTGCCAAAGGCTGCATTATCTTCAATTAAATAATTAGTTATTTCCTGGTACGTTAAGGGACTCAGGTCACCCCAGAAACGTAGTATGGTGCAAAGGCATCTTAAATCACATTCTCCTGACATTACTCTATTACAGGAGATGGAGTTAGAAGAAGCGATTTCATATGAATGAGGATATGGTGGGCAGAGAGAGTGTTTGGCTCCCCCTCAGTGGGCTGTAGAGCAGGTGTCCTCATCCTGATACATAGGGCGTTTTAAACACGAGGTCCTCTCTGTCTCTCATGATGCATGATGTATGTGGTGTAACTTGTTGTTGCGAACTCAATCTGGGGAATGTGAAATACTGAATGTATATGGTCCAAATGGAGACAATTTGCCTTTCTTTGATCTCTTAGCTGCCCAAATACCTCAGAGTGGTACGATTGATAAAATAGTAGCAGGTGATTTTAAATGATATGTCGTCGAGGGAGGAAGACAGAAGAAGGAATAGACTTGGTGTTTGGTCTCAGGGGGGATATAGGGACACTACTCTATGTACATGGGCTTCTCAGTTGGGGCTTGTTGACACATGGAGACTGCTGCACCCTGACTCCCGTGAGTATACTCATTTCTCTTACTCGCAGGATTCATGGTCCCGCATTGATTAGGTGTTCTTAACACAGTTGCTGGTGTTTAGGGTGTTGCCTAGCCATTTAGCACATTTAGTCATATCTGATCATGCCCCTGACATCTGCGACTGTGCGGACACTGTGCTAAAGGGCGACGATTATATTTGGTGCTTCCCCCAAGGATTAAAGAGAGAGGACTAGTTCTGAAAATTGTTAAAACATTGGTGGCTGTAGTATGAGTCACATAATGCTTCCCCCGATATTGACCCTCAGGTGTATTGGGAGGTGGTAAATGCTGTGTTACGGGGCCGCATTATGGCACCTATGTCCAAACGGAAAAAGTGCCTTGCACGTCAGTTGCGGGAGAAAGGGGACAAATTACGGACGGCTTAAACAACGTTCCTGGGTGATCCGAGGGAGGTTAATAGACAGGCCTGGCAGCAGGCTCAGCTCGACTATGGATCTGGGTGGAAAGGAGGGATAATATACATAGATCTTCCTTCGAAGCAACCCGGTTTAAATATGGCAATAAGCCGGGAAAATTGTTGGCTAAATTTGCTAAGGGCCCTTATTCCCCTTCTTCAGTTCTTGCATTAAAAGATTCTGCTGGGCGTTCTGTCAGTGACCCTTCTGTTGTTATGACCATGTTGCAGGATTACTTCCAGATGCTTTATTCTTGCCCCCCTGGCTAACCTTTGAGGGACTGGTTAGCTGAGGCAGGCTTACCCAGATTGTGCCGAATTGTCCGCTTTGAAGTCTGATGTTACTTTAGAGGAATTGCAGGCAGCTATTAAGTCTCTCCCATCTGGAAAAGCGCAGGGGCCAGACAGTTTCACAAGTGACTTTTATAAATCTCTCAACACAGAATATCCCAATCTCTTTTAGTACTCTTTTACTCTTACCTACATTGCATAGTCCCCTCTACTAACATGAATACTGCATACATAAAAGTACTTCCAAAACCAGGAAAGGATCTTTCCTCCCCTGACAGATATAGGCCCATTTCCCTAACCAATGTAGACTTAAAGTTGATGTCGAAGATTATGGCTGTCTGGCCGCGATGTTGCCGTGCTTGATTTCGCCTGCTCAGGTGGGTTTTGTACAGGGGAGGGCAGCAGTGGCAAACATTAGAAAAGTGCTGGCAGTCTTGGATGATGTTCAGATCCATCCGGCGCAGCACCCATCGCCCCCTATCTTATCATTAGATGCCGAAAAGGCATTTGATAGTGTACGACGAGAGTGGCTGTGGAGGGTTGTAGATGCTATGGGTTTTCATGGGGCCTTCACCTATGTGCACTCGCTGTACATCTCTCCCCTAGGGAGGATCCATCTCCTGGTTTTTTTGTCCACCCCCTTGTAACTCCAGCGGGGCAAACGGCAGGGGTTGCCCCGTCACCCCTTCTATTTAATTTAGCTATTGAACCCCTTTCCAGGGTCCTGCAAGATGACCAGACGATTAAGGGAATAAAGGTAGGGTTCATGACAGTGAAGTCTGCATTTTTTGCAGACGATACTCTGCTCTTTTTGTCCGACCTGGTGGATGATATTGGGAGGGTATTTGAGATTTTGACAGACTTCGGTCAGGCCTCGGGATTTAGGGTAAATGCCAATAAAAGTGTATTGCTAGATATATGGGTTTCCTTCCGGATCATTGAACGGGACCGGTTATGGATTCCTATTAAGGTATCCTCTTCCTCCATAAAATACTTAGGGATACATATAGGCTGCCTCCCTAGTTCCTTGTATTTTCTCAACAGCCACTTTTTCAGAAAATTGTGACGGAATTTAGGAGATGGATTACTCTCCCACTTTTATTTCTAGCTAGATGCCATTTGCCCAAGTTGATGAGCTTTTCTAAATGACTTTACCCAATGCAAACCTACCATTTTTGCTTAAGCATAACGATGTAGATTTGCTACAGACAGAGTTCACGGAATTCATTTGGGCAAATAAAAGGCCCAGGATTGCATTGAGAAAACTAAGGCTTCCTAAACTGCAGGGAGGGCTACACTTTCCTGATATATGCCATTATAAATTGACTTGTCTATTACACCATGGTGTTGATTGGATAAGAGGATCATGTACATATTCTAATGTGGATCTGGAAGCTCAAATGGTAGGACAGTGGTCGTTGGCAGCCTTGCTCCACACCCGATACTCTGCGTTGCCACCTATGGTCAAACACAGCATACTGTTGCGCAATACTATTTCTGCATGGAAGGCTTGTAGACTAGCCATGGGCCTACCTTTTCAAATTAGAAAACACATGCTATTATGGTCGCATCCAGAATTTTCGGCAGGTCATCAGAATGCTCTGTTTAAGGTGTGGAGGGAGGCAGGAGTGTTTTAAGTCAGTCATCTATTTCCTATTTCATCCAACTGAGCATAGATACTACTCATTGTCGAAGTATAGTTTAGGCCCTCAACATTTCCTAAAATACACACAGTTATTGTCTTTCTTACGACCTAGATTGAGGGATGTTTCTAGAGTGCGGGCCCACGTCGTGTTCTTGTCCTCATCCTCTGTGATGCATTCTCTTTCTTACCTGTACTGAAAGATTAAAAGGAAAGGAGCTACCTTATTTCATTATTGGGAACAAAAACTGGGGAAGGATGATCTTACAAAACCTATACTAGAAGGTTGGATGAAGGTGAGGAAGGTGGCCATATGTGAGGTGTGGAGGGAGACTCAGTTTAATGTGATTCATCTTGCCCATTACGGTTTCACTCTCCCTCAATTGGACCTCTTGTCCTGATCGCATTGAGAAGTTCCCAAACTGTGGATCGAGATGGTCTGATTTATTACATGGCCTAGTAATATGTCCGAAAACTAATGCCTTTTGGTTCTCCTTATTTACATTATTGAGGACTAAATAAGGACTTGCCTTACCGATAGCCCGTTCCATGATCCTCCACCATGCCCCATGGCCAGGTATGACACTTACTTTGCTGGGACATTTATTCATTTTAGTGGGGAAGAAGTGTCTCTTGGCATACTAAATAATCAAAAAGAAACTAAGTGGCACCAATACCTTCAGCCCGCAGCTACTCGAGATGGACACAAACAGGTTCCACATTGTTTTGAAGTCCCTGCCGGAGGAGCAGCCCGAGATGGGAGCTGATTAACCAGGTTCTATGCGGTGAGTGCAGGACGCCTGTTCGTCCCTTTGGTTTTTCTCTCTTGGCACACTGGTTGAAAGAAGAAAGGCCCACTGTTGCTGAGGTATTGCGGCAGATGTGACATTGTCTCCATTTGGATCATATTAATAGTGGTAGGATGCAGAGAGAAATGCCAAAACGTTCTTTAAAAAGTGGAAACTTTTTGTTTCAGCATTTCTATCTGATTCGGAGATAGCTGTGGTGGTAGCTCCCTTTCACAACACGACATGGTTTCTGTGTAAGTCAGTAGCGGGTACCTTGGGTAGACTAGCTACAGCGTAGTTAGTCTGGTTCTCATGTATGGGCTGATATAAGGGCTGGCAAGTCATATTATGGGACCGTTGTTCTATAACCTGCTGATTTGAGGGAGCCTAATGTCTGATGTTCAATCGTTGATGCTATAACTTGATGTACACCAAGAGATTGTAAAGGTGGGGGGCATTATGTGGGTTATTTCCAGTTATCTTTGCCCACTGGCTTCTGTTTTTGTAATATGTCTCCCGATGTATTTTTGATGTTCTGATCTGTTGTAATGATATATACATATGTATCACGGGTGTTTAATCCCTGATCATTGCATGTTATCATGAAAAACTTTTCTGTTCGAAAACTAATAAAAAGGATATTTAAAAAAAAAAAAATTAAAGAAGCAATCTGATTGGTTGGTTTCCTCAGGACAGGTTTTGATAAATCTCCTCCATATAGTATATATGTATAGCCCCTTGGAACTAAGGGCACTATAAAAAATAAACAATAATAATGCGTGGAGCTAAATCTTAAATCTCTGAGAAAGAATGCACCATATTGTCCTATACAGAACCACCTTAAAAAGTGCATAAAGTAAAGAGTTTAAAACACTCATCTCACTTTAACCACACCCATTTATGCTAAAGCCACACACATAATGGCAGACAAGATGCACAAGTAAGCAAAATGAAGCTTGCGCTAAAAGTAGAGGTGAATATTTAACAGTTTATACATTTGAAGTGATTTTTACTGATTTACATGACATGTCATGCATAACTGGGCCAAATTGAATAAAGTGGCGCTCATTCTTCATAAATTGCTAAGTTTTAAAGTGTGGTACTGGCTGGAATGAGATTGCGCAAACCTTTCGGACAATTTTACATTTTTGCATTTCAAAAGCTACCACTGCAAAAGTCAAAGCAAGTTTTAATTCACCCTAAGGAGTTTTGATAAAATCACTCAAGTGAAGTGGAAGCGAAAAAGTTGCTTAATGTTTGTTAAAAAAAAAAAAAAAAAATCGCTGTTTATGCAAAAAGTTTGTCAGTTTTATTTTTGTTTTCTTTAGATAAAACCACAAGTCAATTAGAAGCTAATGGTATATATATATTGTGGCAGTGTGGCAAGGAAAGGGTGTATTTCCTTGGCTCACCCTGCAGAAGCTCTCACCTGCTTCTTAAGTAATGAGGCAGGAAGGAAGGGAAGTGTATATGAGATGGAGACTCAGTGTAATGGGGGCTCTTCCTAGGAGACAGCATGTGGGCTGTAGGGAAGAGACAGAGCCTGCTGAGGAGTACACAGCCCGAGCTATGAGGGGCTCAAAGAGAGTGACATGAAGTGTGAATAGAAGGTTGCAGGGGACATATGTTTAACCGGCTGAGGGAAGCTCAGCGGTTGTTAGTCAGGACAAGCTGATCTGTTTAGTCAGTGACCAGACGGTCTAGGATTTTGTTTTGTTCTTTTCCTGCAACCTGTCTAATAAAACTGGCAAGGTGCCAGATTTGCATTATAAGCATTTGTTTGCTGGTTTATTGAGAAGAAACGCATCCTGTGGTGTGGTCCAGGACGATCCCAGAGCTAATCCCCAAGACGGATCGTCACAATATATATATATATATTTATGCTATATGTACATACACACACACACACACACACACAGTGATCCCTCAACATACGATGGTAATTCGTTCCAAAAGAATCATCATTACTTGAATCCATCGTATGTTGAGGGATCCGTACAATATAGAAAGTTATACTCGTGTGTCCCCGATGCCCTGGATCGTCACTCTCCATCACGTCATCACGTCCCTGGGGTGTCCCCGCCGCTCCGGGCCATCACCGCTGCCCTGGATCGTCGCTCTCCATCGCCGTCATGCAGCGAAGCATGAAAAGGACGGTCCGGAACATCGGGGACAGGTGACTGACACTCACCGATACGCACAGGGCACATTAAACGGCTATCTGGCTGCAGCTGAAGCAGTCTGCGCTGCCGATAGCCGTTTATGCGATGGCCACCGACATATGAAAGCATCGTATGTTGAAATGATCGTATGTCGGGGCCATACTATATATATATATATATATATATATATATATATATATATATATATATATACATACATACACATACATACATACATACAAACACACACACACACACACACACACTCCTCCCTGCTGTACTCCTCTAGCATTGAACGGCATCAAATACTGACGTGGCCATTTCCCCCAAAAAACTGTGGGTTTGAACCTCCCCTAAGGAAGATTTTGCTTTTTCAGATAAGACCAATATTCCACCAAATAAACAGTTCCCGGAAGCGGAGATAGGGGAAACCGTTTGGTAAGAAAGCTGTCCCTGTGATATTAAGGAAACACTGTAATTCCTGACAATTTTCTTTTGGTGTCATGGAATAAAAAAATAAAAAAAACACAGATGACTATTGTGTTCACACCAAATAACTAGAAAACACAGGGACACCACAGACAAGTACATTTTTTTAACCTCCTCTCTATTGAGTTACTCTTATAAGCTTTTTTTAGGATGCAAATAGGGAATTTGACTTATCTTTACCCTCTAATATGTGGTGACAGACAACTGTTCTTTCATTCATAGAAAAAAATCTGACTGTTCAGTCAGCTATTAGCTATTAAACTGAACCTGTTAGCAAGAATATTGTGGAGAACTTATTGGTTTTACACAGTTTTTATATATTTTTTTTTTATAGTGTTAAAGGGGTACTCCCCTGGTCAGCTTTTCCGGCTGCGTTCGGAACATTTAGTTCCAAATGCTGTGTGCGTACTGCGGGGTCGGCCATTCCCCCTCGTGACACCAGGTCATGCCCCCCAATGCAAGTCTATGGAAGGGCGTCACACCCCTCCCATAGACTTGTATTGAGGGGGCGTGGCCAACCCCTGCAGCGTGCGCACAGCGTTCGGAACTAAATGTTTTGAACGTAGACGGAAGGCTGGCCAGTGGAGTACCCCTTTAAAAAGTTTTTTGTGCAATACATTTAGACTTAGACTTATTCAAGAAAACAACTTGAATGTTGTGTGGCATAGATACCTTTTCACAGTAAGGGATAAATAAACTGCAACAAATTTTTGCACAAACACCTCCAAAAAGTTGTAAATATACACCAGCTCAGACATGGCTTAGCTTTTTGGTTTTGTGCAGAAAAGTTCGAAAATTTAGTGCAATTGGATAAAAATCTTGTGCAACAAGTAAACCATAGAAAATGGTATCTTCTTAAAGTGCAATGTCATGAAATGTTTAACTGCACAAAATTTTATCAAATGGCCTGCGGTTATTTTATAAATTTGAGTCACGTACACATTACCAGCAAACAAAAGAAAAGATGGACAAAAATCGTTACACTTAAACCAACAATAATAAATTACCTCCCTTGTCCTAAAACCAGCAACAACAAATAAACTGTGGTTTGGCAACATTTTTTTACCATGTACCTGTGACTGACCCTGGTATTTGTAGAAAGAAAACTTATAAACTTGTGGTGCTGTATGTAAATTAGCTGCAACTAGTCATGTGGGTTGGCGCCCACCAGGAAATAGGCAGCTAGTCATGGCTGTAATCATAGATCATCTATAATCACCTACATCATCTGCTACTCTCCTGAAACCACACGCAAGCTGAAAGCGTCCTCATTCCTGGGCACGCACATTGTGAGAGTAGTAGCTTTTGGGAATACATGGAATTTCAGGACAGTGGAAGATGACACAGGATAATGTCTGTCTCGTCATTCATGCCTCAATAAGCGTTATTACTGGGATGACTAGGTGACAAGTTCCTGGGGACTGCCCGCCCACATGACTAGGTGCAACTAATTTACATACAGCACCACAAGTTTAAAAGCTTATATTCTACAAATGTTGTAGCTGGTTTCAGAACTATATCCTTTCTGACATGTTTACATTGCTAACTAAAGAATGTTGTTAGATGGGGAGTTTAAAGGGCTTTTCAGAAAATAACACAGAAGCAGTCATTGAGAGGAAGCAAAAAAAACTAAACTCATCTCTCCACTGACTTCAGATGCAGCACTGCCGGAATCTGTCATGACATCCTCATACACTTAGCACAGGACACTGCAGCCAATCTCTGACCTCAGCGGTCACATGCTCCGCGTACAAGGTGGTCATCAAGGCACTTAGGCACTCCAAAGTAGTCACAGTGATGGACCAAGAGCAAGCTGATGGCCAAGTATAATTTTTTTTATTGAAGAATTATAAAAATGAAAGAAAATAAGTACCTGAACCGGCGAAGGCCTTACTCCTTCCAAGGGGCAGCACACTTTATTATATTTCTGTTTCTGTACAAATAACCATGGTAATAGAGCCTTGTTATGGTTTCCAATTTCCCTAGTGAAAAAAATGAGACTGTAACCAAAACTGTATTGTTTACACATTTACTATGCACAGAAATGTTACAATGTAAGAATGATCAGGTGGCACTTACTGGCGTGAAAACAAAAACTGGTTTATTGTACTGTACACGCAGTCCGGTCTTAAATGCAATAATGGCCATTGTTGCATCTATGACCTAACTGTGTGTACAATAAACCAGTTTTTGATTACACACCGGTGAGTGCCACGTGATATCTTTTAGACAAATGACTATCATGCAGCATTGTCATTTATGTAAATGGCATGCATTTTAAATTTGGTGCCTAAATGTCTGATTGGTGTGCCGTTCTGCCCGCTCGCACAGGATATTGCTCTGCATTATGAGACAGAGCTTCTGGCTTCATGCCCATAGCAGCCATCTCCAGCATTAGAACCTATGTAATGTGAATCTATGGGCACTGGAGCTGCTGTGGAAACAGATTGACAAGATCCATATCGTAACGAACCATTATATACAGTGGAAACAGGTAGTATGGTGCCCAATGCAGGGGATTTAGGCACCAATTTTGAAATGCATGTCAATTTGAAAAAGGAGCATCTCTGCTTAGGTACATAGATGGGGTCCTGACTTGTGGACCCCCTATATGATTTCTATATGCTCTAATGGGAATCGAAAAGCTTTTTAATTCAAAGGGATTGATGTACAGAGCTTTGTATGTCAATCAAGGAGGGGCTAAGAGTTGTAAGTGAGGAAGCATGCCAGGATATGGCACGTGAGCATTTCGATTCCAACTCCTTGACACTTGTCTGAGAAAAAAAAGGTGATTTTATAAGTTTTTCAACAACCATCATCTCCAGGAAAGGCACAGTTTACTTTTATATCCCAACAGCTTAGCTATCCAACAGTGCCTGCAGCTCTTAGCAGCAAACAGAGCTGACAGATTGCCTTTAGAAGGATGATTTCTATTATATCGGTTATGAGATATCACTGCATTTTCCAACATCACAGATCTTCTCCCCCTTTGCCTTAATAAAAGAGAGTGCACAACAATTAGTTGAGATGAGATTATATATATATATATATATATATATATATATATATATATATATATATATCCTCTATATCTATACCGTATTTATCGTATAACACGCACCCCCATTTAAACAGGGAAATTTAAGTAAAAAAAATAAAATGTAAAATAAATGACTTGGACTAAATGCCACATCATCCCCACAACTTCGTTTTCTTCTGCACCTCAGTTTGGTCCCGTCCCCTCCAGTGCCACATCATTCCTTCCCTTTTATCAGTCCCTGTGCCATATTTACCCCTCTCATCGCCACCCCCCATGTCTCAATATATCCCCCTGTCATATACCACCACTAGCCATACAGACATTAAGCATTTAGTGTCTCCCCCCACCATCATTTCCCCGTCTCATCATGTCCCCCCCATCATTTCCCCCTCATCATTCCCCCCGTCTCATCATCCCCCCAATCATCATTTCACCTGTCTCATCCTCCCCCCACCGTCTCATCATTTCCCCCTCATCACCCCCCCAACCTGTCTCATCATTCCCCCTCATCATTCCCCCACCCTGTCTCATCATGTCCCCCTCATCATCCCCCCACCCTGTCTCATCATCCCCCCATAATTCCCCCCCCCCCTCATTTCCCCGTCTCATCATCCTCCCATCATGTTCCTCTTATGGGCCAGTGGTCTTTAACCTGCGGACCTCAAGACGTTGCAAAACTACAACTCCCAGCATGCCCGGACAGCCAACTGCTGTCCGGGCATGATGGAAGTTGTAGTTTTGCAACATCTGGAGGTCAGCAGGTTGAAGACCACTCTTCCCCTTTCCTTACCTGGCTGCGCTTCGGCTGTCTTGTGGGCTGCGGTCAGTGAAGCAGATGAGTGACGTTCTCTCCCGGCTTCTCTGTGCGGCATCAGGGATGTCACTTTTCGGCGGGGACTACAGGAAATGAAAAGTGACGTCACTGATGCCGCGCAGAGAAGCCGGCAGAGGATGTCACTCATCTGCTTCACTGACCACAGCCCGCAAGAAGCGCAGCCAGGTAAGGAAAATAAACAAAACTATGAAAAGCAGGGAAAGGGGGAATGATGAGGGAGGGGGGAGGTAGGGAAAATGAAAAGTAAAACTGTCACTTATTTTCTCCCGCACTATCCACAGGTACTGGTGGATAGTGAGGGAGACGCTGATTAAAAGGTGGGGCAGATCTGGACAAGGTAGGGCTCATTTTAATCAGCGTCTCCCGCACTATCCACCAGTACCTGTGGATAGTGCGGGAAAAAACAAGTGACAGTTTTCCAGAGTGGGGAGGAGACACCGCTGGTCACTGATTTAAAGTGGCTGCGGCCGTGCTGCTAATACTTAACAAGCAGCCGGTGCTGCGGCCGCTTTATATCAGTGACCAGCAGATTTATCGGCGTATAACACGCAGGCAGGCTTTTTGCCTTAAATTTAAGTTTTAAAAGTGAGTGTTATACGCCGATAAATACGGTATCTATCTCTCTCTCTCTCTATATTATATATATATATATATATATATATATATATATATATATATATATAGATGTAGAAAAAGCTCAGCACTCCTCAGGTACATGAAAAAAATTGTGGTTTATTGGCTCACATAGCAGCAACGTTTCTGCCCTACCATAGGACCATTTTCAATCTCAGAGGAGGAGGAGCTCAAGGAGGAGCTTGAAAATGGTCCTATGGTAGGACAGAAACGTTGCTGCTATGTGAGCCAATAAACCACTATTTTTTTCACGTACCTGAGGAGTGCTGCGCTTTTTCTACATCTATATTACATGGACTTTGATCGGGTCAGAGGAGCTGGCACCCGCTGCTATATTGGATAAGTAGTGCTGCAGATTTTCTTATACATATATATTCTGGGTATAAGGCAGAAGAGGATCTGTCCATTTAGTAATAAAACAATGGCCGATATTTACAAAGAGCAGTTTATGCCAGATTTTGTTATAAACTATTCAACAAGCAGTTGCAACTGATGAATTTGGTCTAAATTTTTAAAAGTGGCAAGAAAAATAGGCATATTTTTAGTCAAATTTATGAAGCAAGCATGAAAATGGTGCACATGAAAAGTGCTTATAGTAGGTGAAGATTTGATTTACTGTTAGCTCGAAAAGCGCAAGATTTACAAGGAGGTATGAGCTGTGTAATAACGAACCACTCCAACTATCTCCTTTACTGGTGTAAGATATGCCTATCCTAGTAAATGTGGGCCAACATCATGGAAACTGACCCCTATTTGTAACCAGTCACAATACAGCTGATGTAAGCAGGGGTGTGGAAATTTTATAAAAAAAACTACCTGTCCACAGGACTTAAATGGAGCAAAATCTACTTGTCCCTCAAGACGATCCACTTGTCCAGGCCAATTTTCGCTTTTACACTCGTTTTTTCCTCCTCCCCCTATAATAGCCATAACTACCTACTATAATGATAACTTTTAATTGTTCCATAACATTCTCTGGACCCCCCCCCCAAAAAAATAAAATAAATTATATATATTAGGTGAAGTGAAATTGAAATAGTAAAAGATAATTTTGAAGATTTGGTGGGTTTTTTTCTACGCCATTTACCTTGTGGTTGAGATAACACGTTAGTTTCATACTTTAGGCTGCCTGATTACAGCAATACCAGATTTGTACAATTTACATAATGTTTAACCAATTAAAAAAACTTTTTCAAATTTTTTTAATTGCCATTTTTTGACCCCTGTAACTTTTTTTTTCTTCCACATACCAGGCTGCATGAGGGCAAATTTTTTGTGCCATAATCTGTTTTTTGTATCGGTACCAGTTTGGTATTGATCTGACTTTTTAATCGCTTTTTAACTTTTTTTCTGGGGATATTATAAAGACTGCAATTCTGTGATTTGGCATTTTTTTTTACATTTACCGTACGGGATACATAATGATATATTTGAATAGATCGTACAATTACGCACGCAGCAATACCAAATATGTTTATATGTTTTTATATAGGAAAAGGGGGTGATTTGAACTTTAAACATGAAAGGGGTTAATGTGTGTCTTTTAAACTTTTATTAAAATTTTTTTTTTTTTTTTACACTTTATTAGACTTTTAGGAGGAATCATTAGATTCCTCATACAGATGAATAGAGTTCTATTGAACTCATTGATCTGTGTGCTCTGCGATCCATTGATAGAGCCTGGTCCAGCCAGGCTCTATCAATGACAGAGCCGGACAGCAGGAAGCAGAGGTAAGTCCTCTGGCTACCGCTATAGGGGATCGCCCCCCTGCGATCACGCTGCGGGGGATGATCCACCCCACTAACCCACCTGGGAGCATTCACAGGTCCCTTTAGACGCCGCTGTCAGCTTTGACAGCGGCGATCTAAAGGGTTAATAGCCAGCCGCGGCAATCAACGCATGCTGGCTATTAGCGGTGGCCCCCTGCTACTGAAAACAGCCGGGGCTGCAGAGTATGGAGCGGGCACAAGTCCGGAGCCCGCTTCATACACACCTCTGAGCGCCGCATGATGCCTATTAGCGGCGGTGTTGCTCCCCGTGGAGATGTGCGTCAGCTCCTCCCCTCAGCTCTCCGAAGGTTTCCGAAGCTAGAGCTGGGGGGGAGCGAAGGCAGAGGACACAGGTCTGCACGGGGAGCAAGAAGCCAAGCCCCCCTCATCTCCCCCGCAGGTCTGCATTGCAGAAAGAAGGCAGAGCAGGGGGAGTGAGGACGTACACAGCTTCTCATCTCCCCTCCCCCTGCACTGCCTTCAGAGGACACAAGTTTCCACACCCGGGGGCTGCAGAGTACGGAACGGCCAGGAATCCAGAGCCCGCTTCATACAGACCGCTGAGCGCCGCAGCACTTGTCAGGTCCGGCCCTGCTTGTCCGAAGCCGGGCTAAGGTCCGGAAAAATTCTCCTGCCCGGCGCCCGGAACTACATGTCCCGGGCGTCGGGCGATAGGAATTCCACATCCCTGTGTAAGTAAGGCTCTCTTTCACATCATGTTTTTCTGTTTCAATTGAACGCACGTGTTAAGAGAATAAAGACCCTTGTGACATTTCCATTCAATGGATACGTAAAGTTCTATTATAAAACGTGAGTTCAAGATGTCTCAATTTCATTAGTTTTCAAGACTTTTTTTTTGTCTGTTTTTGTGCTGGATAGGATAACACAGGCCTCTGCTTATTGTCTGAATCTATTTAAACTATAGGAGGACAGATTGTTAAATGCAAAAACCCTCCAACTGTCCTTTCCCATAATCCTACTGGATACAAAAATATGTTGTAAAAAGAGCGTAAAAGGTGGATTAGATTTACTTTGTGAGCCTCTGCATGACATGTTCGCATTCTTGTTCTTTCATTTTCAGTTGTTCTTCATATGGAACCTGCCACAGAGGAGTGACTACATCTGCAATCTGCTTGCTGAGGGGCTCCTCCTGTGTGTTCTCCTGTACAGCCTTCCTCTTATTACCCGACTGCTCCTTTTCATCATCATCTTGTTTTCGCTTCTTCATTATAGGGTCAGCTTTGGGTTTTGCAAGCCGGACAGTCAATAATCGGTTCTTCCACATCACTCCATGTATGACTTTCATAGCCTTGTCTCTTTCCTCCTCACTTTTAAAAGTTACAAAAGCAAATGTTTGTCTCTGCATGAGTTTAATTTTATGAGGATTTAATCCATATTTAGCAAGGAATTTCTTAACGTCATTGAAACCAATGTACTTTGGCAGGTTTTGGATCTCTACTTTATAAATCTCTGATGTGAAAAGATCATCTTTAATATATCTATACATTCCATCACCACTGGTTTCCTCTGGATCATCACACATCTTGGCTGTAGGTTCACTTGCTTCTGCTGCATCATTATCATCATCCTCCTCCATGTGGACTATGTCATCTCCAATTTTTGCAGCATCTTCCTGTAGCTGAACAGCCTCACCGTGTGCTTTTGTTTCATCTGTATCTGGTTTACTGGGATCTGATGTTTTGTGGTCTTCCGCATTCCCAAGTTTGGTGTCATTTATCTTAGCCTGATCAGAGCAGCCTTTCTGATCCCCCAAATCTTCCATGTTATGTTTGGTCCTGAGGAAAAAAATTATAATTTAGAAAAAAAGTCAATGTTGCTGATGAATTTGATTAGAAATGCGGTGTAAACAGTTAGCGATTCCCTGAAAGTACATTGTGCACATCTCATCAAAGATGCCAGCCTTACTTTTCAGCTATTATGTAAACATAATAAATCACAATAATCATGAGACCTATGTATACAGTATCTCACATTATATATTTTGCAAATATTTTATTATATCTTTTCATGTGACAACACCGCTACAATGTCGTGAGTGCATAGCTTGTATAATAGTGTTTATTGTTGCTGTCCCCTGAAAATAACTAACACAGACATTAAAGGAGAAATCCGGCAAAAATAAACTTAGCCCCTATCCTCTCTCAAACAGTGCATTTTCAGAAATGCTTGTACAATAGAAATAGGCTTAAAGGAGAAATGTGGCATAAAACTTTTAGTGATACTGATGACAGATTCAGAGCATTAAAGAGTGATATCAGCCAAATACTCTAATGGACTGTATCTTAAAGGGGTACTCCAGTGGAAATTTTTTTTTTTTTTTTATCAACTGGTGCCAGAAAGTTAAACAGATTTGTAAATTACTTCTATTAAAAAATATTAATCCTTCCAGTACTTATTAGCTGTTGAATACTACAGAGGAAATTCTTTTCTTTTGGAACACAGAGCTCTCTGCTGACATCATGACCACAGTGCTCTCTGCTGACATATGTGTCCATTTTAAGAACTGTCCAGAGTAGAAGAAAATCCACATAGCAAACATATGCTCAGTGCTGTGGAGTCCGTCAAAATTTTGGGTACCCGGAGTCGGCAAACAATGCACCGACTCCGACTAAATTTTGATTGGAATTTAAAAAAAAGCAAGTTTAAATGTCCCAATTCACAAAAAGTTATAATTAATGACTTCTTTACTCTAAGAATAAAGCCCAATGCATGCAGTGCCTCACGTAACTGCAAAATGAACACGTTAAGCGATCGTAAAGAAGCATGGTTTTCATGTGCTTCACTATATGGCACGCAACGCACAATTAGGAGCGGCAATACTTATACTTTCCATAGTGTTATGTTCTGCTGTTACAGGGAACCCATGGGTAACCTAGCCTCTCACTGATAAGGGATTAAGTAAATATGTTTTTTGCAGGACTAGAGACACTTGTATAAGTGAAGGGAATGGAGGGTCAATAGTTCAAGACTGAAGCTGTAAACCATTGGAAAAACTGCTGCCATTCAGTTAAGGCTATAAAAACTTGTAAACTCTGATTGTTAGCTTAAACTTTAAACATGTCTATGGGATTCTACTAGGGAAATCATGTTTTATAATAAATGCCCCTTCCTGGATCCTCCCACTGCCCCATCTTCAGCAGCAGATCAGCACACAAAAGATAAAGCAGCGGCTTCTGCCCAACTACCTCTCTCTGCTAGAAGAGCTTAGAAGAACTCGGTGGAACAGCTTCTTGGATTCAACTGTGTTTATAAATACATTCGGATATTAATACAGAGGAGTCGGAAGTACAAAAAACTGCGGAGTCGGAGTATTTATCTACCGACTCCACAGCCCTGCATATGCTGCTCTGGACAGTTCCTAAAATGGACAGATGTCAGCAGAGAGCTCTGTGTTCCAAAAAGAAAATAATTTCCTCTAGTATTCAGCAGCTAATAAATACTGGAAAGATTAAGATTTAATAGAAGTCGTTCACTAATCTCATTAACTTTCTGGCACCAGTTGATTTAAAAAAAAAAAAAAGTTTTCCACCGGAGTACCCCTTTAAAAGGAATAATCTAAACAGAATGGATTGTGCCTATCAGATGTTTGCTGTCTAGACACCTATCCCTCCATTATAGCCATGTGTACAGTATGCCAATAGCAGCGTTTTGCATACAGTGTGCATCCAGCTGTTGCAGAACTATAACTCCCAGCATGCCTAGACCACCAATGGCTGTTAGGGCTTGCTGGAAGTTGTAGTTTTGCAATTACCACTTACTGACAAATTTCTCTGAGATAGATTAGATCAGTGTTTCCCAAGTAGGGTGCCTCCAGCTGTTGCAAAACTACAACTCCCAGCATGCCCGGACAGCCTAAGGCTGTCCGGGCATGCTGGGAGTTGTAGTTTTGCAACAGCTGGAGGCACCCTACTTGGGAAACAGTGGATTAGAGCCACAATTTATCACTAGTGACAACCCACACGGCACTGTCTGAAGACAGAGCAGTTCCTACCCCACGAGCCCTTTACCGTCGCAGACAGTACATATCATGTGTGTCCATTACTCAGCCGCGTTATTTACCTCTTCTAGTTTACACCTTGCACTGCATGAGACTCTCACATGGGGGTAGCCATGTTGATGACGTCACAGGAAAAGAGCTCTGCCACCGCATCACGTTACCGGAAGCTGTCAACTTCCTCCCATCACATAAACTTAACGACAATGCTGAGAATCAGTTATAAAGAACACGAAAGAGTGTTTATTTAGCATTTTAACACACCCAACAGAGATTTATTCATTTATTTTTTTGTTTTTAAATAAATTGACTTCGAAGCGGATATGACGTCACCGTGAAGGCTCCGCGGCCGCCATATTGGTATAGGCACGGCGTTACGTTCCGCAATCTATTAGTACTAGGGCAGGCGGCGTGACGCACGTTTTTTTTTACGTGCTGCTAGTGGGAGGGAGGAAAAACAGCGCGAAATCGCGGACCGACAGCGACATCCTGCAATCTAGAACCGTGCCGCGTAATCCGCCTCCATCCTCCACCTGATGGCCGACACCAAGGTAGATATAGCATCGCCAGCCAGGCTCTACCATGTGGGCGCCGGGAAAGTTCTATATTAACACTGGGTCCAATGTGTGTGTGAGCGGGGCGGGCCGGTGAGTGTCAGGGCGGGGGCCCACTGAGGCGGCAGTGCAACTTATCGTCATGGGCGAGGGAGACGCCGGGTGATGTGTGAACTGGGCATAACGGGACCGGGCGGAAACTGAAGGAGCGGCGGCAGGGGCGTCCAGCGTGGTAGGTGTGGGCACATAGCGGGGTGAGGTCCCCTCTATACCGCTCATAGTGTATGGATGGAGCGCGGAGCATCATTCCAGGCAGGAACTTTTCTCCAGAGCAGTGTTTCCCAACCAGTGTACCTCACGCTGTCCGGGCATGCTGGGAATTGTAGTTTTGCAACAACTGAGTAGTTAACCCTTGCTATAATCGGTCTCCATCTTATGGAACAAGAGGGCTATTGTCTTATGTGAGTGGGGTCCCTGAATGGATCTGCAGAGACATGTCTGCCGCCTCCACTCCTCCTTCACACACAAGGCAGAGATAGGGGAGAGGTCTCAGAACTTTATTCTAAGGTCCTGTTCACATTGTGTGGGAAGGCTCCTCATATACATGCTGTGTGTCTAGGCCTAGTATAGTGGGATAGAGGTGCAGTATACAGTACCTAAGTAAACAGCAAAAAAAAGTATGGAGTAGTGTGATAGGCTATCTTGTGTATGGCATCCTGTGGGAAAGAATCCATTGAATGGATAAGCATTATGTTTTTTTGATGGTTCCCTGATGCTGGAAAAAGCTTAAAGCTTATCTGCCAAACTTGGATTATTTGGGGAAAATGTTATAATGCAATTATGGAGAAACTTGTGTCCAGATAAGGGACTATTTATAGCAATAGTATGGTTAATACTGTTCAGTGCTATATGCATAGGCATAGCACTGATCAGTATTATTGGCGATCTTCATCTCTAGTTCATCAGATGATGCTGGGTACAAAGGTAGGTGAGGGCATGTCCGTCCACCATCTTGGCTGATCTTATTGCTGCAGTCATGCTGTGGGGGATCAGATGAGCGATTTAAGGCTCCGCATTACCAAAGATGCAGTGCTCTGTATTGATCACGGTATATGAGGGGTAATGGCGGACAGCGCGATCGCTGATGTCTGCCATTGCCGGCTCCGGTGCTTGCGTTATGTATAGTACGCAATTGTACGTCCTGGTGCACTAAGTTCCAGTGCATCAGGACGTACGTTTATGGCCCATGTCCTTAAAGGAGAACTCCAGAATATAAAATTGTGGCCCATATTGCCAGCAGTAAAAAAATAAAGATGTACATACCTTCCTCCGTGCCTCCGGTAGCCGGCTCTGGTCTCCACCGCGATCCAATTCCTGGTGGTCGGATGAGTCATACTGCGCTCAACCAATCACCAGCCGCAGCAAAGTCAGACTCGGCCGGTGATAGGCTGAGCGGCAGTGTGAAAACGCTTCAGGACACAAAATTCTTCACTACACCGGCACCTGGGGATGAAAACGTCACACTGCCGCTCAGCCTATCGTTGACTGAGTCGGGACTTCACTGCGGCCGGTGATTGGCTGAGCGCAGTAGGACTCATCCGGCAACCAGGAAGTGGATCGCGGCGGAGACCGGAGCCGGTTACCGGAGGCCCCGGGAGAGTGGAGGAAGGCATGTACATCTTTTTTTTTTTTTTACTGTCGGCACTATGGGCAACAATTTTTATGTTCTGGAGTTCTCCTTTAAGTGGGTTAAAGGGCTATTACCATCTCAGCATGTGATCCCCTATCCATAGGATAGGGGGATAACTCTGATCGACGAGGGTCCGCCCGCTGGAACCTCCATTGATGTACAATGAAAAAAATAGCAATGCACATACGCAGTCTTCACAGGCAATGCTCCATTTATTTTCTTTGGTGCCGCTAAATGTTCAGCTGCTGCATAAAGAATAAATGGAGCAGTGCCCTTCATTCCAGGGAGACTTACATCCCCATTCTGTGTATCAGGCTAGGTTTACACCACGTTTTTGCCATACAGTTCCCATATCAGGTTTTTGACAAAACGGATTCCTCAAAACCTGACCAAACTGTATTAAAACGTGTGTACAAATTTTAATCCGTATATGGTTTGAAAAATGATGTCCGGTTGCATCCCTTTTTTAAGAAGAGAAGTTTTTAACTTTTCACTCCATTATGAATAAAGTTTCACTTGTTTGATTGAAATTCCAAGAAAAAAAAAATGCAGTCAAAAACCGTTTGGTGAAAACTGGATGGAACCGCACATACAGTTCTCTACGGTTTTTCGCCTGGACCAAAAACCATGGTAGACTATGGTTTTGGGGATGGGAAAAAAAACAACAAAACCGTACAGGATGCAAAATGGACACAACCTGATTAGAGATGAGCGAACTTACAGTAAATTTGATTCGTCACGAACTTCTCGGCTCGGCAGTTGATGACTTATCCTGCATAAATGAGTTCAGCTTTCGGGTGCTCCGGTGGGCTAGAGACTCTTTCCTAGGACTGTATCCACCTTTTCCAGCCCACTGGAGCACCTGAAAGCTGAACTAATTTATGCAGGATAAGTCATCAACTGCCAAGCCGAGAAGTTCGTGACGAATCAAATTTACTGTAAGTTTGCTAATCTCTAAACCCGATCTTTTAGCATACGGTTTTCAATACGGTTCCGTGCGGTTTTCAAATTGAAAGTGTATATGGGAACTGTGTTGCAAAAAACGTGGTGAGAACCCAGCTTCAGGGCGGGTCCCAGCGGTCCAACTCTCACGGATCAGCATGTTATCCCCTATCCTGTGGATAAGCAGGTAATCTCCCTGTCCCCTCCCCTCACATACTAAAATTACACATACCTGTCGCCCAGATTTCCCGGTCTCCTGTAGAGACTATGGGGGAGATTTATCAAAACCTGTGCAGAGAAAAGTTGCCAATAGCAATCAGATCGCTTTTTTCATTTTTAAAGAGACATCTGAAAAATGAAAGAAGCAATCTCATTGGTTGCTGTGGGCAACTGGACAAATTTTCCTCTACAGTTTTTGATAAATTTCCCCCTATGTCAGGAAAGCTGGGTGACACAGGAGAAGCAAAAAAATTTGAGTTTTATTTTTAATATAAAAAAAGCCCTTCCCCCGAATTAAAAATGACCCCCCCCCCCCTCTTTTTCTCATTAAAGGAGTAGTCCAGTGGTGATTCAGTGGTGAGCAACTTATCCCCTATCCTAAGGATAGGGGATAAGTTGCAGATCGCAGGGGGTCCGACCGCTGGGGCCCCCTGCGATCTCCTGTACGGAGCCCCGACAGCCCGCGGGAAGGGGGCGTGTCGACCTCCGCACGAGGCGGCGGCCGACACGCCCCCTCAATACAACTCTATGGCAGAGCCGAAGCGCTGCCTTCGGCAATCTCCGGCTCTGCCATTGAGATGTAATGAGGGGGCGTGTCGGCCGCCGCCTCGTGCGGGGGTCGACACCTGCTATCTCGGCGGAGAGCCGGGGCCCCGTACAGAGAGATCGCAGGGGGCCCCAGCGGTCGGACCCCCGCGATCTCAAACTTATCCCCTATCCTTAGGATAGGGGATAAGTTTTTCACCACTGGACTACCCCTTTAAAAGAAAATATCGGTATCAGTGAGTACCAGTACTTAAAGTATCAGACATTATTCTCGATGTTTAAAAAAAAATAAAAAATATATGGCATGGGGACATCCTTACGTGTAAATCTATGGGACTTCTGGAAATATGTCTAAGTCTTTTGGCCACAACGTTCCCTGTGGAGTTTACACTTATGATCTCGTGGCAGGATCTCTCTACTGGCTTTTTCAGACTTCAGCCGATCATCCTTGAATTCCTCCAGTCTTGTAAGAAAAAATACAAGTGAGCCACAGTGCTTGAAAAAAGACATGCTCATCTGCCCTGATGTGCTGCTATTCTTCTCTCTGCTGTCCCCTGGTGTCTCTGCTGTCCCCTGGTGTCTCTGCTGTCCCCTGGTGCCCAGTCACATGCTGAGCGGGCAGTGCCTGTGCAGGTGCCCTGGAGCCATATGAATAGCGGCTGGGGATCGGGGCAAGTGAGTGTGCTTTTCACTGTATGCTAGCTAAGTAGCTAATTTTTTCCTGGGGCTGGAATACACCTTTAATTCTGCTGAAGTCTTTCACTTTAATTGTGGCGTTATACAGGTCATGTAACCATGGTAGCCGTTCGCTGTTAGCCTTTCATGACATTAACCCCATCACAAAAGCATCAGGTTACATGTCATTTTGGATGAAAAGCAGTGGAGCAGCAGATTGTATGAAGACTGAAAAATAATTTGAGGTGAGTTATCGCCATTATCAGTCTGCAAATGTGGCAGATGTGCGCTAAATTTAACAAATGGTGCACATACTTTGATGAATAATCACAGAATTGTTCTACTTTAGTCTGGTTAAATGTCCACATAAAGAACTGAATTCATAACCACCCCTTTAAAGGAGAACTGCTGTGCAACACTCACCTCCCCCTGTGCCCTGGCTGCAAAAACTAAAAAAACTAACTGTAATTCTCCTTCCTATGTTGCGCCAATATCTGCATCTCGTTCCTCCGGTGCTGTTCTGCTTCTTGGGTTTGGATCGTCACACTGCAGTCAGTGTATCCTCGGCCGCAGGGTTGTCCCACCTCGGGTGGTGGTAGGCTGAGCGCACTGTCATGTAAGGAGCCCAGGCAGCAGGGAGAAGGCAGGGCCTTCTTTACATGACAGTGCACTCAGCCTATCACTGACCGAGGCAGGACATAGCCGCAGCCGACGTTACGCTGACTGCAGTTTGATGGGGGGGGGGGGGAACGTAGGAAGGTGAATAAAATTTTTTTTTTTTTTTTTTCTTTAGTTTTTGCAGCCCGGGCCCAAGGGAAGTTAAGTGTTGCTCCGCAGTTCTCCTTTAATAAATCTAGATCGCTTTATTAGATAATCTTAATAAAAAAAAGTCTGGTTAAATGTCGCAGACTGTATCATATTTCATACAATTGTCACTAGAGATGAGCGAACTTAGTGATTCAATTCGGCACGAACCTCGCAGCTCGGCAGTTGCTGACTTTAGCCGGCATAAATTAGTTCAACTTTCAGGCGCTCCGGTGGGCTGGAGACTCTCTCCTAGGACTGTATCCACCTTTTCCAGCCCACCGAAGCACCTGAAAGCTGAACTAATTTATGCAGGATAAAGTCAGCAACTGCTGAGCCGAGAAGTTTGTGACGAATCAAATTATTGTAACTTCGCTTATCTCTAATTGTCACATAGTCATTCGGATAGTCCCTAAAGGGCATGGTTGACCTGCCCTGTAAAAACTTCTAAATCTGTCCTGTGCAACATTTCAGTCACACATGATAAATCAGGGACCACTGCACAAAGTGCTCTAAATAAGATCACTTCACAATGAAATGTTTCAGAAAATGTCACGGGGGCCAGCCTGCGACTTTACATGCAACAAGTTTAGATGAAAAAAAGCTGTCTAAATGGTTTGATATATTGCTCTCATGGTTCCCATTCTAAGTGGGACTTATGTGTTAGTGACAAGTCAGAAGTAAGGATCGACCAATATCGTTTTTTTAGGACAGATACCGATAATCGGTGGCGGTTAGGGCCGATAACTTATACCGATATTCCGGTATAAGTTATCGGCTATTTATCCCGCTGCACCACGACCGCCCCCCTCATAACAACCAATTGGGGATCAGCTTTTAACTTTCATGTGTTGAAGATTAAATGAAAGCTGCGCTGTTATTGGTCACTAAGTGTAACTAATTCTTTCTATTAGACAGTTTTATAATCTCCCCCATTATGTTGGGATGTATAATAATTCTTTTCATGTTAAAACGAAGTACAGTATATGCTGAATAAGGTGGGAACTGGGAAGGAACACTATAAAAAATACTGTAGACAAAGTAATGTATAGGTGGCTTTTCCATTGACTTATGGAAGTTTTTGCCTTTCGGCTTAAACTTGGCTCATGAAATTTTTATCCAGACTTAAACATTTTGTACACAAGTTAATAAAACAAACTTAAGTGAAGGACTTTAGCAACAAGTTACTAAGCATTGGATACCTGGCTTCATACTTGATTTTTCAGGGAGAGAATCAGGCAATGAAGTGTAAAATCATGGCTATCAGTTTTGTGATTGCTAAATGTGGATAGTTGACATCTTTTTCTTAGGATCATTACTTATGCAGATGTGGCATGGGAAATTCTGTAACTTGTGTAAAAGTTCCCTTTACCATGAACAGTTAGTATTGGGCCTTAAAGAATAAAGCTCACCAAACTAAACACTTAATATATTGTTCTTTATGTTATTATAAGACACTTTGCTATTTACTTGCTGTTAAAATTCTCAACCTTTATATGTTTTTAATGTGATTGAAAAAAATGGCCACTAGGTGGCTCTGTTCTGGTCCCTGCGCAAGTCAAACTGTTAGTTTAGACTTGCAGAAGTCCAAACTCAGGAAATGCATGGTGAGACACAGCTCTCGCCGGCCTCAGTGACATTGCGCCTGCTGGGGGACACCTACTTTCTCCTGCTGGGAGCTAAGACAAGGTGAGCCAGGGGAAAGGTATGATACACATCTTTTTAAAGCTCAGAATTTTTTTCTCAAGGGCAGGAGAGGTGTTAGAAGTAGTTAGGGTATATAATCTGAGTTAGTTTAGAAAATATGGTTTGATGAGATTCTCTTTAAGAAGCCACAATAGATTGGAAAAGTACTCCAGTTAAACCTTTATCTATCTTCTGTGCCTGGGGTGCAAAAAGTAAAATAGCAAACTTTAACTTGCCTTCTTCTGCTACCCAGGTATGCCGATATTGTTCTGTGCCTGGTCTTTTTTCGCATCCTACCACATTGCGCTCAGCTTTTTGGCGGCCGCAGTGATGTCCCGCCTCAGCCGGTGATACGCTGAGTGCAGTGTCATGTAACAGGCTTGGGCCTGCCTTCTCCCTGCTGCCCAGGCCCGTTACATCACCCTGCAGTTATCAATGGGCACAGAAGATAGAAGAGCGATATCGGCGCACCAGGGGATTTGCGAAAGGTAAGTTAGTTTATTCTACGTTTTGCAGCCCAGGCACAGAGGAAAGATAAAACGTTTTACTGGCGTACGCCTTTTAAAGGAAAGTCTTCAACTACTTCCAATCTCCACTGCTATGTGCTTATTGTTCTGCCCAAACATAGGAAGGGGGAGAGGAAAAGTTGCTGAGTTGCTCATAGCAACCAATCAGATTGCTGCTGTCATTTATCAGAGGCCTTTTCAAAAATTAAAGAAGCGATCTGGTTGCTATGGGCAACAGCAACTTTTCCTCTGGACAGGTTTTGATAAATCTCCCCCAAAGTGTGTACTACTGTCCCCAAACTGGACCTCCAGCTGTTGGAAAACTGCAACTGTCAGGGAAGGCTGAGTTGTAATTTAGCAAACATTTTTAGACTACTGGTGTACACTCTCCTATCTCTGGCTGAGGTGATTGTTGAGTGGACACTTTTTTTCCCCCATCCTTGAATATGATTAAATATTTTTAAAAAGTACAGTTAAGGGTCTACTCACTCGCATATTTGATGTGCAGGATTTGAAGCTGCAGATTTCAATGTAAATAGTTAACTGAACTCGGCTACAAATCTGTAGCTCACTGTACATGTGAATACACCCTAAAGGGGTATTCCTATTTACAAAAACAAATTTTTCATTTAAATGAGTAATATAGAGTAATTAATTAAACTCCAGCCAATACAAACCTATTCCCTGTCCTGTGGATAGGGTATAAGTAGCTGAAAGTGGGGAGGGGGGGGAGTCCGACTGCTAGGACCATGATCTCATGAGAACGGGACCCGACTCTGTGTGTGGAACATGTGTTGCAGACAGCATGTGCTCTGTTCATTTTAATGGGACCACCGAAGAGACCTGAGTAAAGCACTCGGGCATCTCCGGTGCTCCCATAGAAATGAATGGAGCCCATGCCATCTACCGGTGATTAATACACAATCCACTGACAGCTGTGGTCCAGTTCCTGCACAGGGCGGAGACTCTCTTTAGTTGCAATGGGAAAGTGGACAGACTGGAATAATGTCCAAATGGGATGCTGCAGAAATTCCACCTACTGTTTCTACTGTGACAAGGAGCTACAATGTGACCTTTAGGATTAGTGCTTTACTGCCTCTGTGTAAGGACTCTGTAGCTTAACTTCTGTGGCAGTGATGTTCAGAAATCAGTCCATTGGGTCAGTGTTTAAACCCTTAAAGCCGTGCTGGCCTGCTATTGTTGAGAATATGTTGACAGAGCACTTGTTCAGCACAATTCTATCAAAACTTTTTTTTTTTTTTCCCCCCTCGCCCTCCTCTTTGTAAAAGTAGGGATATGGCAGAATCCCTACTTTAGTTTTAAAAAAAAAAGTAGCATTTTTTTTTTATTTCCCACCATAAATATTTTTGGCTGCACTGTAAATTTTATGGTAAAATGAAAGATGTCATTACAAAAACATATGGCCCTCATATAAGTTATGGCTCTTCGAAGGTGAGGAGGAAAAAAACTCAAAATAATGGAAAATTCCTTTTTGTCCTCAAGGCCAAAATGGGTTGTGCCCTTATGGGGTTAAGGAACAGACAAAATATTTCAAACTTGACATAAGCAGTACCCAGTGACACTTGCTAGTAAATGGAAGTGTGTGTGTGTGTGTGTGTGTGTTTTTTGTTTCCCTCTTGCTTTTTTTTTTTCCCCCTGACTTAGTGGCTAAACTAAATTTTCTCTTATTTCAGGAGCCCCAAGAGGAGCATGAAACCTCTGTTGAAAACACAGAAGAAGCCAATCACGATCCTCATTTTGATCCCATTGTTTCATTGCCGGAGCAAGAGATTAAGACTCTTGAAGAAGATGAAGAAGAGTTATTTAAAATGTACGTTTTCATGTGTATCCCAGATGTAAAACACAATCCAAGGCAGTTAGTAATTTTCCTGTTGATGTATTGGGGGGCACAGGAACCATGGGTAAAGGCAGCAGCCTATATCAAGTTTACAGTATACCCCCCCAATGTAGACTACAAGGGCGATTTTATGATGGCTGCAAATAGCGGGCATGCTGGGAGTTGTAGTTTGGCAACAGCTGGAGGCACACTGAGTTAAGTAACAAACTCTGTGTTTTGCTACCAGTGTGCATAACTGCAACCCCCGGCATGCTGGAAGTTGTATTTTTGCAACAGCTGGAGGTTTAGGGCCACATATGGGGTATTTCCATACTCAAGAGAAATTGCCTAACACATTTTGTTGGGCTTTATCTCCTTTAACCCCTTATGAAAAGGTAAAGTTGGAGTCTACTCCAGCATGTTGTTGCCACAGTTTGCCTCTTGAAAACGCCGTGGAGACTGCAAAACATGTAGGGGCGGCAATCTAGTGTTTTTAGTTGGTGTCAGAGTAGGCGTACAGGGCTACTGCAGAACCCTTGACAGTGGAGCAATGATGCTCAGATCTCACAAGCACTAACCTACCTGACATCCCAATTTTAATATTTATCTCACTGGGTTTACATTAATTTTTTTAATTGGATATATATAATAAAAGTTATGTTTTAGGGGGTACTATTTAGAGGTGTTTTGCACCCCAGGCTATGGCCTTGGGGTTAGGTAATTAGTTGTGTTCCTTGGCCTCTATAGTCCCCTTTTTGGTCTAATTTGGTTTTTTCATGTTTGAACTTGTCCCTGAAAAATTCCAATTTAGAAAATTTGGTGAAAAATTGGAAAATTGAATTTTGAAGCCCTCTGGTGTCTTCCAAAAGTTAAAAACATGTCAACTTCATGATGCAAACATAAAGTAGACATATTGTATATGTGAATCAATATATAATTTATTTGGAATGTCTATTTTCCTCACAAGCAGAGAGCTTCAAAGTTAGAAAAATTGGATTTTTCACCAAGAAATGATGCAAGTATCGAGAAAAATGTACCACTCTGTTAAAGTAGAATATGTCACGAAATAACAATCTCTGAATCAGTTTCATAAGTAAAAGCATTCCAGAGTTAATAATCCTTAGTGACAGTGGTCAGATGTTCAAAAAATTCTCCCGTCCTTATGGTGAAAATGGGCTTGGTCCTTAAGGGGTTAAATACTTTTGTCACTATTACAATATAACAAATGCACCTTTCTGCAGGAGGGCAAAACTGTTTCGATTTGCTTCTGAAAATGACCCCCCAGAGTGGAAAGAACGAGGCACTGGTGACGTGAAACTTCTTAAACACAAGGAAAGGGGAACAATCCGCCTTTTGATGAGGAGAGATAAGACACTGAAAATCTGTGCTAATCATTATGGTAGGATATAAAGACTTGCCGTTAAAATGTTTCTGACTTGTGTTCTCTACTAGTCCTGCAGTTAGCCTTAGATGATCAGACTGATCCCATTTAAAATTAACATTTTTCTGATGTATGGCTATGCCCACTTCTGTGTGGAAGGCTTTGTTTGGGCCTCCATCACAGATTTTGTTCAATACCAAAAAATGGAGCTGGGATAATGGACACCAATGTTTTCCAATAAGCTTATTGGGGAAGATTTATCAAAATCTGTGCTAAGGAAAAGTTGACCAGTTGCCCATAGCAACCAATCAGATAGCTTCTTTCATTTTTGAAAGGCCTCTGAAAAACAAAATATACAATCTGGTTGCTATGGACAATTGGTCAAAGTTCTCCCCGGGATATGTTTTGATAAATCTCCCCCATTGACTTTAATGGGCTCATTTTGGGTCTCGGATCTCTGTTCATTTAACATGGTTTGACAAACAAAAATACGCCTTGCCCCGAATCTGTAACACAGGACCCTGGATGGAGCCTCTGATGCATATGTGTCATATAAGCAGCGGCCAGAACATCCTTGGCTTGAACCAAGAGTGCATGGGGTAGGGGGCAGTCAGGAGGAATAGTTGTCAGATGAACAAGCATTCAGTTGACAACTCCATTGGGTGAAATGTGCTGCAGATTGGAGTAAATTTAAACAGCAAGTGCTGCAAATAGAGATGCGCAAACTTACAGTAAATTCGATTCGTCACAAACTTCTCGGCTCGGCAGTTGATGACTTATCCTGCGTAAATTAGTTCAGCCTTCAGGTGCTCTGGTGGGCTGGAAAAGGTGGATACAGTCCTAGGAAAGAGTCTCCTAGGACTGTATCCCCCTTTTCCAGCCCACGGAGCACCTGAAAGTTGAACTAATTTATGCAGGAAGTTTGTGACGAATCAAATTTACTGTAAGTTCTCTCATCTCTAGCTGCAAACTTCAGTTTCTAACAAACTTTCTTACATATACATAGAGGCACGTAGCAAATGCCATTAAACATTTCTCAATTCTTATTGCTTTAGCCAAAAAGTATTGCTTGTTCCTAGATCTACACCTGTGGTAATGACTACTGCTGAAATAAGTCTGACTTAAATATCCTCTTCCTTTTAGTGGTGCCATCAATGGAGCTAAAACCCAACGCAGGTAGTGACAGAGCATGGGTGTGGAATACATATGCAGATTATGCTGATGAAGCACCAAAACCTGAACTACTGGCCATTCGCTTTTTAAATGCAGAGAGTGAGTATTTTATGTTGTATAAAGATATAAAAAGTAAACGTTGTAATTGTGCACTATGCATCACATTACAGGGAAGTTTACTGGCTTGGTAGTTTAGTGGTTTTCTGCTCTAATTTGTGCAGCTGCTGTACTGAGAACATGTCCTTATGGTAACCTGAAGGGGTTAAGGAGCAGCTCCCAGAAAAAATACCATGATGAACAATAAAATGGGTTATGCTGATGTAGTGCTGGGTGATATATCAGTTCATACCGAATACGTTTTTTATTCTGTACAATATGAATTTTTCCTATACCACAATACTGGTCGGATCCCCCCCTTCGAATGAATAATTTGGTCATACCGCCCAGCAGTATGCTGATGTAGGTATCGGATATACATTAGTACTCTTTTTAACTAGCCATATGATATCAAAAGCTGTTAGGGCTCTGACTATAGTTGTGTTGCACACAGTATAATTCAGTGCCATAGCCCATTCATTCTGTTAGTAGGTGTCATAGTGGTCTTATTATTCTGGTCATCAGACACATGGTTAGGCCAGGACTTTTGCATACATATTATTCCAGTTAGAAATATAACATTGCCATTGAGAAACAGCAGGGCTTGACTGCTAGAGGTTTGGTAATATTGTGAAGTTTATCGTACTAATGGCATAGATTCCTTCACTGTGGTTTTGTTTGCTTATAACACATGTTTAATTTTTTTGTCTCTTTAAATACAGATGCCCAAAAGTTCAAAGCAAAATTTGAAGAATGTAAAAATGAAGTAAAGGAGAAAGCAACTAAAGGTAAAAAGTTTAGCCTTCTCTTGCTGCAGACTCACTCTGTGCTGAACTGCAAACTCCAGTTACAGCGCTTTTTCAGTCTGCTATATAAACACCATGATCATCTAAACACTTTCTTTGCTGTGGAAATGTGGTTTTTGATTATGGGATATTGGTAGAATGTTAATTTTCTATATTTTAGTGGCTGTTGTTTTGTATAGTGGCAATTAGGGTGGTAAGCGTATAAGTTATGAATACCCCACATTTTTATACTCTTATCAATGTTGTTGTGAGGTAGTCGAGATTTTACCCTTGTTTACTTTGGTGTGTATATATATATATATAATATATATATATATATATATAATATAATATAATATAATATAATATTATATTATATAATATATTATAATATTATATTTTTTTTCTGAAAATTTACCAAAATGGTGCACAGATTCTGCAGAGCTTGGTTTATGCTTCGTGCTCTGGCATCTGACACATTTGTACGTTTCCTATAAGGTGGTGTAGGGTTGCTCAAAAATGTAGGTTGTGCGCCAACAAATATTTGGCGCACATGATACTCATGCTCACTGCAAAAAATTCTCCATAGTGCCTCAAACAATACGCTGCTTTCAAAAATGCTCTTAAAAAGAACAAAAACAGCAACTGCGCAAAACAAGAAAAAAGGTGTACTACCAAAGGTAAATTTCCCCATATGGGTCCAGCTTACACTGGCATTTTTGTCCTTGTGGTCTCCTAGTTTACAATAACCTAGCATAGTACATGGTTTAATTTACTTGCATGTTTTTCTACAAGGACACTTGGATTTGGACGCTGTAAAATAAAAATGCAGCCTTCATGAAATGCTGATCTTCAGCCCAAAACTGCCCATAGAAGTCCACATACACTTGTTATGGTGAAGAAAATACATCCATTTTTAAATCTGATCTGTATTCAGTAGTTTAGGACAATTTTAGGAATGTAATCTTTAATCGTATCTATTTTTAGGCAAAAAAACATACTGAGCTATCATACAGACATTATTTAACTCCAAACAGTTACAATTAAGAGGCTGCAGGCGCCATCAATTAGGGCATAGGGGATGTAACAGACCATATTTTTGTATCTTGTCGCAGCTTGTAAACTGCTGTTTTGTTGGAGGGGTCGGCCAAATAGCAGCGCCATTCTACATCCTTGCCATGTATGCCAATTTGCAGGTCGGGGGATTGCATGTTGCTGCTACTCGGCTGGTTCCTCTGACTAGTTAGCCAAAATACAAAAACAGCACAGGTATAAGTTCTCAAGCTGCAGGCAAAGGATATGAAGGTATGGTCTGTTACTTTCCCATGCCCTAGCTGATGGTGCCTGCACCTCCTTTTACAGAGGTGACTGTTGCACTTGTGTAAATGTGTACTCTTGTACATGTATAAAAGTTGTGTTCTAACAGACTATATAGTGGGCTTGCTTAAGAGATGGCAGGTGATGTTACTATTACTATAGTGATAGGCCCTCACATTCCCTATATGAGGGTTTAAAGTTTGCCCGACAATCAAGCTAATTATCAGATGAGTAAACTTTTAATTGTGGGAGGTGATGGGCAGGATTATACAGTTATGCATTGTGTATTAGTCATACACACCCCTAAATGTAAAATATTCACTTCGCCTGACCCTGGAATCCTGCCTGTCACCTCATTCACTACCATTCTAAAACTAAAGGGAAACTCATCCGTACTAACCTTTTGGTATAAGCAGGTCGTGCAGACGACACTGATACATGCCTTCCCCTGATCCATGGTCCCGTTCAGCAGTTATAATCTTTAATCCAGCAGCAGGCATGGTGTGCAGTCGGTGTTCCAGGAGCACAGTGACATCACTGCAGCTTCCGGAAAATGCAAGACTCTTGGTACAAACAAATTGAATGGGCAGGGACTAATTTAAAACATAACTTTTACTAATAACCAATTAAAATATTGTAGGTTATATGTCCCAGTCCTGGGAATTAAAAGCAATGTGCTGCCAGACAAAATCGTTCAGTGACCCAGATGTGTGCATGGACTGTCTTCACAATCAAGGGTCCCAATTGGTGAAACACTATACAAGTGACTGATAGAATTGACTACTCATGTACTAAATTATACTGTCACACATAAGATCGTGACCTCTCATTGGTTTCTCGACGCGTTTCTGCCGAGATGTAACGGTGTCCTCAGGGGAAACAATAGAGAAATTGCATAAAGTACAGATTGTTATACTATGGTACAAATATATAGGGGGAGATTTATCAAGACCTGTGTAAAGTAAAAATTTGCCCAGTTGTCCATAGCAACCAATCAGATCGCTTCTTTCATTTTGCAAAGGCCTTGTTAAAAATGAAAGAAGCGGTGTGATTGGTTGCTATGGGCAACTTTTCCTTTACACAGGTTTTGATAAATCTCCCATATAGTGTAAGGTTATAAATAAATCCCAAACAGCTAGATAAGGGTCCGATACTTATAATGTCAAGTATGCCAATACAGTAGACCTCTTGCTGTGGGAGTTTTGAAAGCCGCAAGACTCCAGGTAAACACAGTCAATGCTGTAATAGTGTACGATCATGGTGTCCGGCTATTTACTTGAATGGGGGTGTGCAAACCTGCAATGGCAGGGAGCCGCAATAACCGGGTACACTGCACACCAGCTTTGTCCAAGCTGAAGCACAGGCATGAACAAAGTCCAGTAAGTGAGGGTGGGTTTGCACTTCTCTGTGCTGTCTGATAGGACAGGAGAAAGCACAGAGTAGTAGTATAAATCTCAGAAATGGGAGGGTGTATTAATGAACTGTAAAGTGTGTGGTTTGGGCACCCTACACTATTTTATGGTAATCTCTTTGGGGATAGGCCACAGGTCCTCTTTAAATTTCTTTGTCTTCTAGTTTCAAGTGCTTTTGCTAAATAACCTTATTACTTCTTACCCCCAGCAGATGTGACCAAAAATGATAGTGCTGATAAAGTGGCCGAGAAACTAGAAGAACTCACTGTAAAGGAGGAAAGCAAGGTTCAAGACAAAGAGGAAGGCAAGCAAGAAAGAGAAGAGAAGCAATAAGTCAACTAGAGCCTTGTTCTTTTATTTTTTACAAGGGACTTATATCTAAGGAAAAAGAACTGAATTTAAACATTCAGGTTGTTTTTTTTCTAAGCTTTTGTCCTTCAGATGAGTTCTTCAGAAACAAATCCATTCCCCAGTCATGAAAATGTACTGTGTTCACTTTCTTTTTCCATAGTGGAAACACTTATTTATAGTCATCCAAAGTAACAAATAAAACCAGTTTGAAACTGTGCTGGAATCCTATAATGGTTATATCTTGGCTAGGAATGTTCTAGGGTGTGGTCCTTTACAAACGGACATATAAATCCAGTCCAATATCACATTTCCTTAGGGGGGTTTTCAATGGAATGGATTGAGTTGGGTTATTTTTTGTGTTGACCCTGCTAGGATGACTCTTTAATTGAATAAATTTAAACTGAGAATGAATCCATCTGGTGAGTGTTCATAAATGTAATTGTATTAGTCCAGATAAAACACCTATTCTCTGCACCCTTCCCCTTTTGGGGATTTTATATATTGGTCCTACATCTATTAGTCTGTCATGCTCTGTCATTTTAGCAGCAATCAATGTTCTTCTCTGTCACAATCTGACGTGTGAATTGTAACAGAAAAGATGGCCTTTTCAAAGTTTGTTCTAATAGGTAACATTGTGTTGGAATGCCAGGATTTGCATTTTGTTTCATGGGTCTTTGGTCCCACAGTCGCTGCTATTATATGGCAGTATTATAGCTTTATGTTCCAGGGCATATGATTTGTTTTTGCCTTAAATATTTGATATAGCTGCTTTAGCTGATGTGAGAAGGATCTAAACATCTAGGGAGAAACTTTTTAAACCTGTGCAGAGGAAAGGTTGTCAGATGAAAGCAACCAGTTTGCAACTTTTACACTGCCTTGTTTTGTTAAATCTCCCTCCCAACACTTCCCAATTGCTTATAAAGCACTTTATTTGAGGGGTTATTTTGCCCATTCATTTGTGCCAAAGGTGTGCCCATCCTTAGTTTTGACTGCTAGTTAGTGCCAGGGCAAGAATCTGAAACCATTCCTTTTTTGAGGATTAGTCTCTAACATTAGTCTCCAACTGACGCATTGTATGGGCAGAAGCACACATTGTAAAGAGGGAGATTGGTTAGTGAGGTCTGTACTTTGCCTTTAAAGATCCTGACATGACTATTCGTAATGAGCAGCTTTATATCAATGAAATTCCGAACGCGTAGAATGCATGGTGTCTTCCAAATTTTAACTGAAGAGACAGAGAGAGGAGCGCGATCCTAGTGTATTACCATAGTATAAATGAGCAAGGGTTGCAAATAAGTTATGCTCACCGGAGTTGGTTATGCTCAGATCATAACATCTAGAGCAGCATATCACTGAGCGGGTCAGCAGCCTTGGAGTGCCCGATCCTCCAAAAGGATCAGCAAGCAGAAATGGATTATACTAGTTAAAGAAAAAATTCTCCAAACGTGGCGCTTCTCCCATAAAAGATTTTTCTTTATTTAAACATCAAAGGTATAAAGGATGGTGATGGCACTTTCAACGTGTTTCTAGCTCATACTGAGCTCTTTATCAAGATTTTTCTTTAACTATTATAATCCATTCCATATTTTGTTGGCCTGTATGAAGGCACTAGTCACAGTAGTCCAATGCATTTTAAAATGAATTAAATGCACTTAATATGTAACCAAAATATAACTGATCTAGAGAACCTATTTCCTCAGTCTAATATAGTCTATTGGAAAAAAAAAAAAAAAAAAACATATAACCAATGGTTAATAGATGTATTTCTTGACTGTGCATGTCAGAAGATCATTGCAACAACATACCGTTAAAAACTGAACTATCACTATCTTACATTGATGTATAGTATCTTAATTTTTGCCTTTCTTTTGAACCTGCCACTAAAACAGTTAAAATTGCAAAAGCCTTTCTTGTTCAAAGAGGTATATCTGCTGCAAACGTAGTCTGACACATTTCACAACCTCACAGAAAAGCTAATGTTAAATAATCAGTTTGGTGCAAGTTTACTATTTGTACTAAAATATAAATATCCTTATTGACTATTGACATAAAATCAAAACCAGGAACTACCAAGAAGACCATTTTACTTGCTCCTAGTTTAGGTTCTCATTAAGAGGAAACGAAAAACACAGCTAAGTACTTTTTAGGAGGCAGCTATGTTTTATCCACCCTTCATTCTAAAATTCTGGCTTACATGCATTTGGAGAGGGGTTAAAGGGAGTTTTCTAGGACTTTTCAATAAACTAGCATTGCACTAACTTTTGTGTTTGTATGTTCTGTGTACACTTATTTGTATTTCCAGCGCTCCTTGTGTACCTAGGCACAGTCACATGATCGATCTGGCTGTGATTTATTTATTTCCTGTGATATTAAACTCACGGTCTGAAGAATTAGACTTCCTGTCAACAGGTGCATGGGAATAGGCATTCCTCTCATGGACTGGCTTAAATTCCTTTAACCCCTTAAGGACTCAGGGTTTTTCCGTTTTTGCACTTTCGTTTTTTCCTCCTTACCTTTTAAAAATCATAACCCTTTCAATTTTCCACCTAAAAATCCATATTATGGCTTATTTTTTGAGTCGCCAATTCTACTTTGCAGTGACATTAGTCATTTTACCCAAAAATGCACGGCGAAACGGAAAAAAAAATCATTGTGCGACAAAATTGAAAAAAAAACGCCATTTTGTAACTTTTGGGGGCTTCCGTTTCTACGCAGTGCATATTTTGGTAAAAATTACACCTTATCATTATTCTGTAGGTCCATACGGTTAAAATGATACCCTACTTATATAGGTTTTATTTTGTCGCAATTCTGGAAAAAAATCATAACTACATGCAGGAAAATTTATACGTTTAAAAATGTCATCTTCTGACCCCTATAACTTTTTTATTTTTCCACGTACAGGGCGGTATGAGGACTCATTTTTTGCGCCGTGATCTGAAGTTTTTATTGGTAAGATTTTTGTTTTGATTGGACTTTTTGATCACTTTTTATTAATTTTTTAATGGTATAAAAAGTGACAAAAATGCGCTTTTTTTGACTTTGGAATTTTTTTGCGCGTACGCCATTGACCGTACGGCTTAATTAATGATATATTTTTATAGTTCGGACATTTACGCACGCGGCGATACCACATATGTTTATTTATTTTTACACTTTTTTTTTTATGGGAAAAGGGGGGTGATTCAAACTTTTATTAGGGAAGGGGTGAAATGACCTTTATTAACACTTTTTTTTTTTTTTGCAGTGTTATAGGTCCCATAGGGACCTATAACACTGCATACACTGATCTTTTACACAGATCACAGGCGTGTATTAACACGCCTGTGATCAGTGTTATCGGCGCTTGACTGCTCCTGCCTGGATCTCAGGCACGGAGCAGTCATTCACCGATCGGACACCGAGGAGGCAGGTAAGGGCCCTCCCGGTGTCCTGCAAGCTGTTCGGGACGCCGCGATTTCACCGCGGCGGTCCCAAAAAGCCCGACTGAGCAGCCGGGTCACTTTCACTTCTAAAGGGTTAATACCGCACATTGCCGCGATCGGCGATGTGTGGTATTAGCCGCTGGTCCCGGCCGTTGATGAGCGCCGGGACCGACGCGATATGATGCGGGATCGTGGCGTGTTCCCGCTTCATATCGCGGGAGCCGGCGCAGGACGTAAATATACGTCCTGCGTCGTTAAGGGGTTAAAGTGGATCTAACATTGGAGTCTAGTGGAAGCTGCAGCAATAAGAGGCATCATGATTTGGAAGAGACCAGGGAATGATGACTACCTTGTATTATATAAAAAAAAAATATATATAATAAAATATAGTGGCAGGGCATTGCTGCCCATCTATAATATGGAAAGGCTACTTCAGCTCTCTGCTTGAGTACTATGTCATCATTGTATCTACTGCTAGGGTAAACTTGACTCATAATCACTTTAGGCTCTGCCCTTGGGGCTGCTTGAAACCCCATCAACTTTTGGGTTGACCCTGCCCCTCTTCCGGTACTATTGACAACCTTGGCTAAGTAGTGCTTTCTTGAAGGTTGTACATAATTGTTTAAAATTATGGGGTCTCCATAAATAGCTAAAAATGCCATTTGTATTTAAAATCTCTATAGTGGGGAATTTCATTGTGGTCTGGTAGACGTGTTTCACAGTCAAAAAATTTTAGCTGTGAAAGTGACGCAAGTCAAATTTATGACATGGTGCAGGGCATATGATACATTTGTCTGAGCAATACACAGCTAGGGAAAAATACCCGCCCCTTTATAATGTGGCTGTGATAAGTACTGTGTGTTGCTGTATTGTTGACCTTCTGCTGACCCCTATAACTTTTTATTCCATACATTGTGCTGTATGAGGGCTTTTTTTTTTTGCGCCATGATCTGTAGGTTTTTAGGGTTAGCACTTTTGCATGTATGTGACGTTTTGGTCACACTTTTTGACATTATTTTGGGATGTGATATGACTAGAAAATCTCATTTTGGAGTTTGGTATATCATTAACATTTTCTTTGAATAGTTTTGACATTTCATGGTCGGCTCAATTGGGGGACACAGAGACCATCTTGCGGACACTAGGCATTCAAATGAAAGCCAGCTCCTCCTGGCAGAATATACCCTGCCTACTGACCCTGAGCGCTAATCAGTTTTAGTTCTCCAGACCTGGTCTTTTATATAGCTAGGGCCTGTGTTAGGTTCTTTTTCTAATGTATGTTTTCTTGTTTTTGGGTGGGGGTTCAGGAGCATGGGGCTACCTGTTCCCCCATATGCGGCTAAGGGGTGCAGGGCATAGATTATGCACCATTAACAACTCCCCGCCAACAACCAGCACCTGGGGTTTCACCTTGGGTCCAGGTCGCCCTATCTTCCCTGCTCGTCCCGCTGTCTTAGCCGGATGTGATGCAGGTGACCATAGCTGGCTGAAGACTTCTTGGGTGTGTGTGGCTGTATATTGGGTGAGTATATATCTCCCCCCACACACACAGCTGTGTAGGACTGTAGTGCTTTCAGCATTGCTAGGGTTGTGGGGCACCTTCCCTCCCCGGCATTGCTTACTATTTCTGGCTTCAGTAGCTTGTCTTTTTCTCCGGTGCGCCAACCGCAGCTCCTGTAAGCTGGGCTGCGGCCAGCGCTCTTTTACTTTCACCTGCTTGCTCAGGCAGGCGCGTGGCAGGCAGAGAAATACTTTAGGCTGCGGCCGGGACTTTACTCCGCCCCGCATTCGGGAGAACGCTGGCGGAGCTACCGCCCCCCTTCTGCTACCGGTCAATAGTTGTTCTGCTACCGGCCATTTTCTCTACTCCTCCGCTCTCCCCCTCCAAGGGGGACACCTACCGCCTGCATCTCCGCTCCAGATGTGGTACACAGGACCCGTGTGAGATTGATCAATGTTATTTTGCTGACTATTCTTACTAGCATCTATGTCCGACCCCAGACCTGAACTAGGAGCTGCTCCCCTGGTGACCATCCCAGGTCCCTGACTCCTTGTTTTAGGTCTAACACACCTCCATCTAAGGCTACCACCGCACGGTCCCACTCTCCTGGGGAAGTAGCAAACGACTGGTCAGAATCCACCTCTGATTATGAGGACCAATCTGCCTTGTCTGATATGGTGGACAGCTTGGTGTCAGCCATCAGGGACACTTTTGATCTGGTGGACCTAAGAACTTAGCATCCTGATCTGGAAGTTTCTTTTTGCTGCTCTCGGCATTCTCCCAAGGCTTTCAGTTCTCATGCGTAATTTGATGCCTTGTTAGATGCGGCTTGGAAGCATCCAGACAATTCCAGGGAACAAAGATTCAAGCTCAGTTTCCCTTTCCTCCGGATCTGGTTTCCAAGTGTACAGAACCACCTGCAGTTGATCCTCCAGTTTCTCGTCTGTCCAAATCTACTACCCTGCCTCTGGCGGATGCAGCATCCCTTAAGGATCCTGCAGAAAAGATCGAGAACTTGGTGAAATTTGCCTTTGAAGAGGCAGGTTTGGCCTTGCTACCCACCTTCGCATCCGCTTGGGTTGCCAAGGCAGCTTCAGTTTGGGTTTTTCAGCTACGACAGGGCATCCTGTTAGGCTCACCTCAGGAGGACTTGGCTGATATCCCTCGCCAACTCTGTCCGGAGACTTCCTTTGTTCAGTGGCCTTAGTCAGCTCGATGCACGGCTTTTGCCATGGGTAATTTGGTTGCACTTAGTCGCTCCTTGTGGCAGAAGGTTTGGGATGCAGATGCTGCTTCAAAGAAATCTCTAACAGAATTGCCTTTCTCCGGTTCTCGGCTCTTTGGAAAACACCTAGATGAAATTTATTTCCGAAGCTACTGGGGGTAAAAGTTCTCTGCTGCAGCAGAACAAACCTCGTCGCTCCGATCCCCGTCAGAAGGTGGCTTCCCTTCGATTCTTTGCATCGGGTCGTCCTCCCAAGCAGACGCATTCCCTATCTCGGAAAGTCCCTTCTTTCAAAGCACATCCTTCCTGGAAAGTCAGACAACCATTCTGACGGTTTCGTGGCCAATTCCACTAACCGTAAGCCTTCCTCCTCCTCCTGAAGGGACGCCCCCACCCGTGTCCTCTTCTCGGGTGGGAGAGCATTTGTCTCTTTTTCGGGACGTTTGGCTAGCACAGGTTCAGGACTCTTGTTCGGGACGTCATATCAGATGGTTACCGGATAGAGTTCCCTTCCCTGGGATTGTTTTCTTCCGATCCCTTCCTCATTCCCCTTCTTTGGCGGCGGCCTTTCAGGTCGCTTTAAGTACCCTTCCTGGCTCAGGAAGTGATTGTACCTGTTTTTTTTTTTTTTTTTTGGGGGGGGGGGGGGCTGGGTTCTACTCGAATCTTTGTAGTCTCCAAGAAAGAGGGCTCTCTGTCCCATTCTGGACCTCAAGTTACTCAACTGCCATTTGCGGCTGTCTTTTTTACATGGAGTTCCTCCGCTCCATGGTGGCTTCCATGGACCAGGGGAGTCCCTTTTTATTTCCAACCTGTCTCCCTTCCAGTCTCTGGTCTTTCTGGGTCTCCCTCCAGAAGGGTGTCCATCGCCTACGGTGCCCCTCTGGTTCCGATTTGTTTCTGCATGAAGGTACTGGGCAGGATGGTGGTGGCCATGGAGACGGTCCCTCTCACACAGTTTCACTATCTCCATCTTGGCTTGGTGGGACACGTCGCCGTCTACCGTAGCCATATTCTTCTGCCCCCTCCTCTGTCGTCCCTTCTGTGGTGGCTCCACTCTCCCCTTCTCCAGGGGAGGTAGTTTCTTCCCCTCCACTGGCAGGTCGTCATGACCGATGCAAGTCTCCAGGGTTGGGGAGGTGTGTTTCAGGACCTGACGGTCCAGGGTCGCTGGCCCCCTCAGTAAGCTCATCTTCCCATCAATCTTCTGGAGCTCTGTGCCATATTTCTTTGCCTCCTCCAGGGTCATCTGGTTTGTGTCCAATCGCCAGGGCGGCACGTGCAGTCGCTCGGCGATGGAGGAGGTCTTCTAAGATTCTGCTCTGGGCCTCTCCTCAATCCACATTCCGGGGGTGTGGTCTCTCCATCTGGAGGTGTTTGCGCAGATCTGCGATCTCTGGGAGACACCGGACGTGGATCTCTTCATTTCTCGCCACACCAGACAAGTTCCTTGCTTTGCTGCGAAGTCGCGGGACACTCTGGTGGTGGACGCACTTGTCGTCCCGTGGTCGTCCTTCCATCTCCCTTACCTCTTTCCACCTCTCCTGCCCAGGGTTCTTAGGAAACTCCAGCCTGGCCCAGGCGCACGTGGTACGCTGATGTAATTTGGCTGGTTGCTGAAGTACTACTGTGTCCTCCAGTTTTCTCCGATCTGCTCTCCCAGGGTCCTCTCTGCCACCCCAGTTTACTGTCGCTGCATTTGACGGCATGGTGGTTGACACCGTGTTTGTTTTTTTTTGTTTTTTTTCTGGGGTGATTCGCACCATGCTTTGGGCTCGGAAGCCTTCCTTCGCTAGGATTTACCACCGTACTTGGTGGGCTTATTTCCAGTGGTGAGAAGCTGTCAGTCTCCCTGGTCATTTTGTTTTTACTTTCCTCGCATCCTTTGTTTTTTTTTCTGTAATTTTTAAGGTTTTACACTATAAAGTCAGAACAACATGCAATACATTGTAGCATAAAGTGTGGATCAATCAAAAACAAAAAAGGCAATAGGCAAACTAGGAATTCTCAAGAAAAAATCCAAAAAGCCCATCACTGGGCACCAGTAGAGCAATGAAAAACAAATTACAACTAGACAAAACTAACAAAAACAGGATGATACAAGGACAAGAGAGAAGGGACAAAAAAAATGTGGGGGGGAGAGAGTCCAGAAGAAAAGGTGGAAATAGTGGGAGGGGAGACTAAGGAGGCTGCCTATCCAGAAACCTGTCCCAAGGTTCCCAAACAGAAAGAAATAGAGGAAAAGAGTTGAGAGGCAGTAAGGTGTTCGAGAGCGGATTTTCCTGATCCTTGCTACCAGATCAGTCTGATGGGGGAAGGGAAAGTTTCCAGCATTTTGCAATCAGGGTTTTGGCTGCCAGGACCATATGCATAAACAGTTTAAATGGTCTCTTGGGTAAGAGTTTGGTGGAGAGGGATAATTAAGTAGACCCGGGGGTCCAAAGGGACCTGGGCTCCCAGGACCTCCAGTATCAGTCGTTTCACCATATCCCAAAACGGAACAATGATAGGGCAGGACCAGAATATATGGAAGACTGTACCCAGAGCCACCTCAATGCCAGCACTGAGGGGGGATGGCAGGGCTCAGTTTGTTAAGCAGCACAGGAGTGTGATACCAGCCCATCAGCAACATATATTACGTTTCCTTGTACGTCGTGCAAATAGAGGCCCTTTGCCAAATGATCTGCCATTGGGGTAGGGTAATAGTGGCATTCAAGTCCTCCTCCCAACGGCTTATGTACCAGTGCGACGGGGGAGACCCATCAGGGGGGGGGGGGGGGGGGGGCATTAAGAATAGAGTAGATGACCGAGAGAAGCCCTTTCATCTGCGGTACAGAACGGCATAACCGTTCAAAGACCGAAGGCAAGGAAACCTCATAGGCGCCTAGATCGGACAACATGAAGTGCCTGAGTTAAAGATAATGGAGCCGCTCGAAGGAGGGAAGACCATAACGCCTTCTTGTTTATTTGCAATCCGGTCTGGATCAGTGTTTGGCACTCCGCTCTCTTAAAGGTCAAGTGTTGGCTCTTTCTATTCTGTTTCAGCGGCCGTTGGCTTCCACTTCTCAGGTCCGTACCTCCCTGCAGGGCGTGGCCCATACGGCGCCGCCTTTCCGGTCTCCCACTCCTCGATCTCAAACTGGTGCTTGACGCTTTTGAGGGAGGCTCCATTTGAACCTCTCCAGGACGCCTCTCTGAATTCTTTTGTGGAAGGTCTCTTTCCTCATCGCGATTAGCTCCATTAGGAGGGTTTCTGAGCTGGCGGCTCTCGTCGCTCTCCCTTCTTGGTCCTTCAAGACAAGGTGGTTTTTCTGCTGCCTCCCTCCTTCTTACCCAAGGTGGTTTCTCCCTTCCACATGATCTGGGAGTGTTCCCTACATAGATCTGGACAGCTCGAACAACTTCCAGACTATCTTTCAGTCACCTCTTACTTTCAGCAGGGTGACTCCTTTTGTGATTCTGGAGGGTGGTCGCAAGGGTCTTCCGGCTTCCAAGTCGACCATTTCGCAGTGGATCCGTTCTGCTATCTCGGAATCGTATCGTCGTAAAGGAAAGGTACCACCTTTTTGGTTGACTGCGCATTCTACATGTTCCGTTGGGGCTTCTTGGGCTCTTCGCAGTAGGGCTTCAGCCTTGCATGTCTGTAAGGCGACCACTTGGTTGTCCTTGCACACTTTCACTAAATTATACTAACAGAGGTGAGTGAAATGAGTGTTAGGGTCCCATCCGAAATGAGACCACCTCCGCGTGGTGGATGGGGGACACGTTTTGATCCAAAAGTGCACTAAGAGCCTTCATTTTTTTTGACAGAGTTCTGCTGCAACCTTCTTTTTTGTAGATCTGCCTAGTAATGCACTCCTTTCTGTCATAGCCTGAATTGCTATTCAGAAGCCGGAACAAGTTGGAATAGAATCCCTGTGAAGCAGCAATAACATCTGCCTAGTCACACAATGATAAATCCTGCATACTGTAGCGTAGATACAGATTTGCTGTTCAGGATACTAGGAAAGATGAATAGCTATACCTCCTTGTTTCACATTACATTCACACATTCCATATCTGCTTTGGATTTGATGCTCTGCTCAAATATTTTTGTATTGATTTAACAGCATGAAATCTGTAGCAGATACGGTATGTGTAAATGCACCCTCTGAATCTGTCAGATGGTTTTACAGTCTAATTTCAACACAAGGTAGTGATTAAAAGGGAACTCTGGTACTTTTATTCTCGGTGCACAAGGATAGTCGGTGTTCTATCTTTAGAACACTGGGGTGCCTAGCAGGAGATTTTGGGAGGGGGTCCCAGCAGTTGGACCCCCCCACTTATCACCTATCGTGTGGAGTTATACTTGAAAAACCTCTTAACAGACATACCTGTAGATTTGTACAACACAAATAGAGAAGCATAGCTGCACAGCCACAGTTTGTATTTTGATCTACTTGCTTCTCAGCATAATTTTAAAAACTAACAGGTTGTTAGTATACATTTTGATCAAAAAGTACAAGCCCACTTGCCACGTCAAGGCCACCTGGCATTGTGTTGTAAATTTGTAGTCTTTCCCCTGTTCCATGGCCAGCATTCCACCCATTTGGCCCAGGTGTTTTTAATTTAGCAGGAGGCTGCATAAGGGTTTCCTCCATCCCTTCATCCTCTGGCAGGGTGCACATGGTAGGTTTCACACTGGTGTGGTTCTCTGTGGTGCCATTGTTTCTGTGATGCTTTGTCTGCGGGGTGGTGTGGCCCAGAGCCAGGGGCTTGGTGGGGCTGCCTGGCCACTGGGTCATTCCCCCCTTGGGCTTGGTGTCTCGGAGGCAGTGGTCGCCGCCTGGCGCTACGCCAGTGTCAGGGACCCACTCTGACTAGGTGGTCTAGATGTGGCGAGTGGACTTGTACTTTGAGATCAAAATATATACTAACAACCTGTTTTTGAAATTATGCTGAGAAGCAAGTAGATCAAAATGGTGGATGTGCGGCTATGTTTCTCTATTTTTGTTATACCTGTAGATTTGCCAGCTTAGACTAGGTTCGCACCACGTTACTACCTCTTGTAAACATATCCATAGCTGAAAACAGATGGCAGCGGATGCATTCATTTCAATGGTAAAATGGAGCAGACTGACCTTTTGAGGCTGCTGAAAACAGTGTATACAACTTGAACTGTGACTCTAGTCATTGAAGTAAATGGCATCCTCTGCTCTGCATACAGTGTGTTGGCATCATGTTTTCAGTTGGTTGCCCACAGATACGTCTAACCATAGGTAGTTATGCAGTGTAAATCTAGCTTTTTATTTATTTATTTGCTTTTTCATGTATGCAGATGAGTGGCAAGTCCTCACAGGGCAGGCCTGATCACTTTAGGTGCACAGCATTTCCTGTCTTCTATAGAAGTGATACCCAAACTGTGGACCTCTTTGATGTTGCAAAACTAAACTCCTAGCATTTTCCTGACATGGAGGAAGTTTGGAGATCACTGCCCTATAGCTTCTTGCCTTCTCTTACTGCATTTGACAATGGGAAATATAAAGGAAGGACATATACTTCATGTGGGATCCACTTCTGGCTATGAATCAAAAACTGTATGGGCAGTTAAAAAAAAAAAAAAAATTACTACCTAGTGGAAACCTAGACTAAGGATAGGGTCACACGTAATGGATCCGCAACATAAAATACGCTGGTGACCCAACCCATAGTGTGCCTCCAGCTGTTGCTCCGCCTCCTGACCTGCTCGCAGTGGCGATCTGCTGCTCCGAGCAACCTTACAGGCAACTCGCAGGCCTCTGTGTGGCTACTTGGAGCAGCGCATTGACGCTGCGGGAGGGAGGAGGACAGGTGGGTCGGCAGCAAAGGCTGGAGGCACACTATGGGTCTGATCACCGGCAGATCCGGTGTGTGTGTGACCAATACCCTTAAAGAGTAGCTCCCACCATCCTTTTTTATTTAATTTTTTCCTGTCCCTGCATTTCCCATCTATCCCTAACCCCCTCCCTGCCTTTTACTACAATATTAAAAAAGCCTTTTTGACTGCCGGGTAGTGTGCTCACTACCAGGCAGACTTCCACAGCAGGCACGACGTCACTGATGCCTGCTGGGGCCGCCCTTAGTTCATCTATACAGGGTGCCGCCATCTATTGGCTATCAGGGCATGCTGGGAGTTGTAGTGGAGAAACAACTGGAGGGACCCTGTGGTGAAAACAGTACCTCCGAACCCCGCCATGCAACCGGCTATCCCCTCTGGAATCCCGCCGTGCCACCCTCTATCCCCTGAAAAAGACTAAAATGCAGGGTTTAAACTCACACCAAGAGCCGGGGCCGGCGCGCATCCTTATAGTTCAAAGTGCTCGCTGCCGCCTGTCTGAATGACGGGCAGGGAGCGAGCGAGCTCAGCCTGACTAACTGAATTCGGACCAATGCCCGGCCGGGATCGGTCCGAATTCATCTGTGATGTCACAGCAGGCTGCAGCCGGCCACTAGGAGGGAGACCCCTAGTGGCCGGATTTCAAAATTAAAATAAAGTATTTTAATGACAAAAAAATTTAAGTATATTAGAAATATGTTGTAGTACATTAATACTACAACATATAAAAAAAAAAGTTCATGACAGTGCCCATTTAAGGTGCTATCTGCATGTTTAAAACTCCTTTTTATTGCAAGGGTCTCCCAATAAAATAAACAATACAGGTTTTCATTTTATAGGGATCCAATTATAATTACCTGTAACCTGCAAGAGAACCTGGTAAAAATTGTCCAGTTCCATTTTGGCATCACCACAAGTGAATAGAGGCATTGTGTGTTACCTAGTGAAATGGTTACACTGTTTGTGTATTGCATGAGCATAATGGGTCCATTACAATGAAAGATGCTCCTCCTCCTCTATTAGTTCAGAAATGTAATATAAAACATTAGATTTCTAAACACTTTAATCTGCAGTTATGAGTTTAGTAATGACCTGTTTTTTTAAGTGAATGGTATCCCCTAGGGCTGCCTAACCGGTTGAGTCTGTAGGTAAAGGTCATCCGCCAATTTAAATAGGAATAATTACATCTTTAAATTAAAAAGTGTAATTAAACAGTAAAGACCAAACCTAATTGTCACAGGCTACTGCGAAGAGATGTCAGTTCACACCATTGTTGGTAGTCTTGTCAGATCTGACGGGAAGGAACCTGATGGATGCCATTATAAGTAAAAAATGTTCACTGAAGGGAACAGCACTGACATTACAGTTTCTGTTACAACATAAAACTATGATGACAATGGCAGTGCGTCTCCTATTAAGTCAGTTGTGCAGACACCAGCTCCTGGGTAATGTCTTTGTTGGTCTGGCTTGTATACATAGATTATAGTAATGTTTAAATCAGAAAATAAATATAATATGTGTCTGTGTCCATCCAATAATATAGGCCAGATCCTGTTAAAAAAAATGCACTTCAAAAGAGTTTATCATTACATAGTGACAGCATTTTACTTGTATATGCTATAACTTTCTCATTGGTGGCAGTCTGATTTAGTGAATAAAGCTATGCTGCACTTTCCTGCTCAGGTCCACCATGGAGGATAAAATCTTCAAGCAGCCACATTGATAAACCAGCCACATTCATACAGCACTTGGGCCCTGGGCTGGAATTTAACCCGTTTACGCAAAATCAGGTACATGTACCTGATGGAAATAAACTGTCACAGCGCAGCCGGGCACCGTGACAGTTATCTTGAGCTTGGCTGTGCTGCACAGTTGAGCCTCCTTGAAGCCGGCCAGGGACCAATTGCAGCGGTCCCGGCTGGCGATCGCTGCTATTGGTCCGTCAGTACAGACGGACCAATAGCAGGCATCTGGCGGGGGTCTCCTCCTTCGCTTCCTATGTCTGCAATCCTGTCCTCCAATCCTGAGTTAACCCTGTAGATGCAGCGTCTATTAGGGTAACAGAGGGAGGGAGCTCCCTCTGTCACCGATCTGCGCTCTGCTAAGTGAAAGCATAGCAACAGATCAGTCTTTACCTAGGGTAGTGACTGATTTATCCTATGTCTATGACAGACATAGGCATTAGAGATGAGCGAACTTACAGTAAATTCGATTCGTCACGAACTTCTCGGCTCGGCAGTTGATGACTTATCCTGCGTAAATTAGTTCAGCCTTCAGGTGCTCCGGTGGGCTGGAAAAGGTGGATACATGCCTAGGAAAGAGTCTCCTAGGACTGTATCCACCTTTTCCAGCCCACCGGAGCACCTGAAAGCTGAACTAATTTATGCAGGAAAAGTCATCAACTGCAGAGCCGAGAAGTTTGTGACGAATCGAATTTACTGTAAGTTCGCTCATCTCTAATAGGCATAATTCAATGGAGTACAGATGTGTACTCCATTGAGTTATGTGTATACTGTAATAGTAAAAAAAAAAAAAAAAGCAAAATGTAAAAAAAATAAGTGAAAAAAATTTGAAAAATAAAATAAAAATGTGAAGAGTAAAAGAATAAATTTTATATTAATATATAATACACCCCAAAATAGTCCACCCAGAAACGTCAACATGTCCCGCAAAAACAGAGTCCTTACACAATTGAGTCAGTGAAAAAATGTAAAAGTTATGGCTCACAGAATACGGCGACTTACAAACGTGATTTTTTTTTTACAAAAATTGTTTTTATGCTATAAATGAACTAAAATATTTTTTAAAAAGTATTGAAATTTGGTATCGCCAAAACCGTATCAACCTGTCATTTATACCATATGACGAACGACCTAAATTTTTTTTATAAAAAACAACCGCTGAATAGATTTTTTTTTATGTATACCACCTCATAAAAAGTTAAATAAAAAACCATCAGAGTCTCACATGTACCCCAGACTGGTACCAATGAAAGTGTCAACTTGTCTCCCAAAAATATTTTTGCACCCCAAGGCCTCTGCAACTTTATATGATGCCAACAAAATATTGTTAACTAAAAGGAGGCCCCAAAATCCACACAGTACACCTTCATGTCTGAGGCCTGTGTGAGAGGAGACACGTAACGCATAAAGGCCACATATGGGATATTTATAAATATGTAGAATTCAGGGAATAAATCTTTTTGTATTTCTTTGTAAACACCTACTGTGTTACAGGAAAAAAATGGATTAAAATGGAAAATCTGCAAAAAAAAAAAAAAATTTTTTAAATTCAGCCTCCACTTTGCTTTCATTTCTGTGAAACATCTAAAGAGTTAATAAACTTCTTTAATGTCATTCTGACTACTTCAAGGGGTGCAGTTTATAAAATGGGGTGATTTTTGTGGGTATCTTACAGGCCCCTCAATTCCACTTCAGAACTGAAAAATCCGATTTTGACATTTTCTTGAAAATCTGGAAAATTGCTGCTAAACTTATAAACCTTATAGCATTCTTAAAAAGTTAAATAATGTCTATTAAATTATGGGAACATAAAGTAGACATATTGTTGGTGTGAATTAATCATTCATTTGGTACGGTATGACTATCATAAGAGCAGAAAACATAATGTCTAGAAAAATGCTAATTTTTCTTTTTTTTTTTTTACAGAATGATTTAATTTTTCTTTTTTTTACAAAAAAACGCTAAATATATCAATCAAAATTTACCACTTATGTAAAGTACAATATGTCACAAAAAAACTATCTCAGAATCACTTTCATAAGTAAAAGTGTTCCAAAGTTATTACCAAATAAGTGGACGCATGTCAGATTTTGAAAATTTGCCTTGGTCATTAACCTGTTGGGGACGAAGGGCATATGCATACGCCCTTGCGTCCTGGTACTTAAGGACGAAGGGCGTATCCGGGCCGGGGTGGGACCGGGCCAGGGTGACTGCTGATATCTATCAGCAGGCACCCCGTGCAAATGCCCAGGGGGGTCATTAGACCCCCCCCCCCCCATGTCGGCGATCGGCGCAAATCGCAAGTGAATTCACACTTGCGATTTGCGCCGATTCCGGGTCATTACGGGTCTATGGTGACCCGGTGACCCGGAATAGAAGGGGGATCGCGGGTGTCTAAGACACCCACGATCCCCCTAAAGCGATAGGAGTGAGGTGGCAGAGTTGCCACCCCTCCTATCCCTGCTATTGGTGGTCTAGACGCGACCACCAATAGCAGATCTGGGGCGGGGGGGGGGGTTTACTTTCGTTTTCCCCGTCCTGCCCTCCCACAATAGGCGGGGCAGAACGGGGAAAACGAAGAGGAGCGGCGCCGGCGTCCACTTACCCCTCCAGAGGCAGTGGAGCGACGGCGATCGGCAGGCGGCGACGGAGATCTGCGGCGGCGTGCAGCAGAAGAAGACGGCACCCGGATGCGACGGAAGCCGGTGAGTAGTTGCCTAGCAACATCTAGAGGGCTACAGTCTGAGACCACTATAGTGGTCTCTAGACTGTAGCCCTCCAGATGTTGCAAAACTACAATTCCCAGCATGCCCAGACAGCTGTTTGCTGTGTGGGCATGCTGGAATTTGTAGTTTTGCAACAGCTGGATGTCTACAGTTTAGAGACCACTGCACAGTGATCTCTATACTGCCCTCTAGATCTTGCAAAACTACAACTCCTAGCATGCCCACACAGCTGTTTGCTGTCTGGGCATGCTGGGAGTTGTAGTTTTGCAACATCTGGAGGTCCACAGTTTGGAGATCACTGTTCAGTGGTCTCTAAGTTGTAGCACTCCAGATGTTGCAAAACTACAAATTCCAGCATGCCCACACAGAAAACAGCTGTCTCGGCATGCTGGGAGTTGTAGTTGCGTACCTCCAGCAGTTGCATAACTACATCTCCCAGCATGCCCTTCTGTGATCAGTACATGCTCGGAATTGTAGTTTTGCAACAGCTGGAGGCACACTGGTTGGAAAATATTGAGTTAGGTAACAGAACCTAACTGAAGGTTTTCCAACCAGTGTGCCTCCAGCTGTTACAAAACTGCAACACCAAGCATGTACTGACAGACCGTGCATGCTGGGTGTTGTAGTTTTGCAACAGCTGTAGGCACACTGGTTGGAAAATACTGAGTTAGGTAACAGAACCTAACTGAAGGTTTTCCAACCCCTGTGCCTCCAGCTGTTGCAAAACTTCAACTCCCAGCATGCACGGTCTGTCAGTACATGCTGCTGGGAGTTGTAGTTTTGAAACAGCTGGAGGTTTGCCCCCCCCCCCCCCCCAATGTGAACGTACAGGGTACATTCACACGGGCGGGTTTACAGCAAGTTTCCTGCTTCAAGTATGAGCTGTGGCAAATTTTTCACCGCAGCGCAAATTCCTAGCGGGAAACTCACTGTAACCCGCCAGTGTGAATGTACCCTAAAAACACTACACTAACACCTAATAAAGAGTAAAGCACTACATAAACACCCCCTTACATTTTCTCCCCCCCCCCCAATAAAAAGGAAAAACGTATTGTACGGCAGTGTTTCCAAAACGGAGCCTCCAGCTGTTGCAAAACAACAACTCCCAGCATTTCCGGACAGCCACTGACTGTCCAGGCATGCTGAGAGTTTAGCAACAGCTGGAGGCACCCTGTTTGGGAATCACTGGTGTAGAATACCCCTATGTCCACCCCTATGCAATCCCTAATTTAGTTCTCAAATGCGCATGGCGCTCTCTCACTTCGGAGCCCTGTCGCATTTCAAGGAAACAGTTTAGGGACACATATGGGGTATCTCCGTACTCGGGAGAAATTGCACTACAAATTTTGGGGGGTTTGTTCTCCTTTACCCCTTATGAAAAGGAAAAGTTGGGGTCTACACCAGCCTGTTAGTGTAAAAAAAAATTTTTGCACTAACATGCTGGTGTTGACCTTTACTTTTTATTTTCACAAGAGGTAAAAGGAAAAAAAGACCCCCAAAATTTGTAAAGCAATTTCTCCTGAGTACGGAAATACCCCATATGTGGGTGTAAAATGCTCTGCGGGCGCACAACATGGCTCAGGAGTGAGAGCACACTATGTACATTTGAGGCCTAAATTGGTGATTTGCAGAGGGGTGGCTGATTTTACAGCGGTTCTGACATAAACCCAAAAAAATAAATACCCACATGTGATCCCATTTTGGAAACTACACCCCTCACGGAATGTAATAAGGGGTATAGTGAGCCTTTACGCCCTACAGGTGTCTGACAGATTTTTGGAACAGTGGTACGTGAAAATGAAAAATGTTATTTTTTTGTTTGCACAGCCCACTGTTCCAAAGATCTGTCAAACGCCAGTAGGGTGTAAATGCTCACTGTATCCCTTATTACATTCCGTGAGGGGTGTAGTTTCCAAAATGGGGTCACATGTGGGGGAGTCCAGTGTTCTGGCACCACGGGGGGCTTTGTAAATGCACATGGCCACCGACTTCCATTCCAAACAAATGATCTCTCTAAAAGCTCAATGGCGCTCCTTCTCTTCTGAGCATTGTAGTTCACTCGCAGTGCACTTGACGTCCAAACATGGGGTATTTCCATACTCAAAAGAAATGGGGTTACACATTTTGGGGGGCATTTTCTCCTATTACCCTTTGTAAAAAAGTAAAATTTGGGGAAAAAACAGCATTTTAGAGGAAACATTTTTTTTTTCATTTACACATCCGACTTTAACAAAAAGTTGTCAAATACCTGTGGGGTGTTAAGGCTCACCGTACCCCTTGTTATGTTCCTTGAGGTGTGTCGTTTCCATAATAGTGTGCGATGTGCGGGGTTTTGCTGTCCTGGCACCATAGGGGCTTCCTAAATGGGACATGCCCCCCAAAAACCATTTCAGAAAAACTCACTCTCCTAAATCCCATTGTTGCTCCTTCGCTTCTGAGCCCTCTAGTGCACCCACCGAACACTTGACATACACATATGAGGTATTTTCTTACTCGAGAGAAATTGGGTTACAAATTTTGAGAGGATTTTTTTCCTTTTAACCCTTGTAAAAATTCAAAAACTGGGTCTACAAGAACATGCGAGTGTAAAAAAATGAAGATTTTGAATTTTCTCCTTCACTTTGCTGCTATTCCTGTGAAACACCTAAAGGGTTAACACACTTTGAGGGGTGTAGTTTTTATAATGGGGTCATTTGTGGGGTATTTCTAACCAGAAGACCCTTCAAATCCACTTCAAACCTGAACTGGTCCCTGAAAAATTCAGATTTTGAAAATTTTGCTAAAAATTGGAAAATTGCTGCTGAACTTTGAAGCCCTCTGATGTCTTCCAAAAGTAAAAACTCATCAATTTTATGATGCAAACATAAAGTAGACAAATTGTATATGTGAATCAATATATAATTTTTTTGGAATAGCCATATTCCTTATAAGCAAAGAGCTTCAAAGTTTGAAAAATGATAAATTTTCAAATTTTTCATGAAATTTTTGCATTTTTCACCAAGAAATGATGCAAGTATCGATGAAAATTTACCACTAACATAAAGTAGAATATGTCACGAAAAAACAATCTCGGAATCAAATTTATAAGTAAAAGTATTCCAGAGTTATTAATGCTTAAAGTGACAGTGGTCAGATTTGCAAAAAATGCTCCCGTCCTTAGGGTCATAATGGGCTCCGTCCCCAAGGGGTTAAGGTCAAAACAGGCTATTGAGTAAAGAGGTTAAGGAAACGACAACACCTGCATAGAGTTTGTATATTTTCTCTTTTCTCTGGCATCTAAAGCATACTGATAGGTTAACTGGCTTCCTATCTTATTTGCCCCTATTAGATGTGTGTCTGACATAGGGGCCCACAAATGCCCCGCCCCAATTTGGGTATGTTCACACTGCGGAATCTCCACGAGCGTAGATTCCGTCAGGTGGCCGCTGCCAAAAATACTTCGGCGGTAGGACCGCGGTGCACTGCTCCTTCACCATTAACGGCTATGCAGTACTCGTATTCCACGCAAAGAATGAACATGTTCTTTCTTTGGGCGGAACAATTTCAGCGGTGGAATTGTCCGCCGCTGAAATTCCACAGTGTGAACAGTTCTCGCGGAAGACCAATTCACACTGATGGTACTGTTCACTGCGTGGAATTACACTCGCGGAATTCCGCGGGAATTCCGCAGTGTGAACATACCCTTAGGCTTCCTCCAGACACAGATTTTGTTTAGCTTTTTTGTGTGATTCTTTCACCATATACTTCAAGGATTTTTTATAGAAGAATGGTAAGATGACCAAACACATGCACATGTGTTTTTTTTCTGACCTTTTTTTTTTTTTTAACTTATAGGGGAAGATTTATCAAAACCTGTGCAGAGGAAAAGTGATTTGTTGCTCATGGGAACCAATCAGTTCACTAGAGGTCCTTTTAAAAATGAAAGAAGAAATCTGATTGGTTGCTATGGGCAACAGGTTTTGATAAATCTCCCCCATAGAACCTATATGTTAGAAAAATGCTACAAACTAGGTAAAAAAAAAACATGCTACATGATCCAAAAAGATGCTACTAAAAGAGAAAGAAGGCGCCAAATCTGTAGTATGGGGATGAAGTTTCATCTTTCCTTACTGACTTCCAGCTAACACCTGGTCACAGCCTTTTTGGCACCTATGAAAAAAAGAAAGGGGCATTTTTTGGGAAAAAGGTGATGTGAGAGTCTACCCTCTGAGACAGGGATTGACGTGACTGGTGACAATCTCGGAGTGCTGCAGAATTTGTTCGGTCTATTAAATAAATAAACTGATCAGTTACAAATGTATGTTATGAGGAATTTTCTCTACCACAGATTGGTGTCTCTGCTGTGGCTGATAACCGAAGTCATCATGTGTCAATGATTTTTATTCAGCTCTTTACCAATGTCTGAAAATGTCAGAAGTAAGGCCATGTTCACACATCAGAATCTCCGTGCCCGATTCCTATGCGAGAGATACAGCAGAGTCCCATTGATTTCAACAGGATTCTGCTGCTCTGTGCATGCGGTGGAATTTCCATGCCAAATGTTTCCGGCACGGAAATTCCGATTTCCGTGTCCGCAGAAAGATTGAACATGGTCATTCTTTCTGCAGACTCTGCACGAAATGCATAGCCATCTATGAGATGGCACATTCCCGTGCAGTCCTAGTGCTGGCATTTTTCAATTACCATTTTACTTGTGAAGTCCTAATTTCTGTGAGCAGCAGAAATTCAACCATTATCTCCCCTGTAATCTGTCTGGAGTCAGGAGGCCCCATGCACGTAAGAATGTCGGCCAGTCCTGACAAAGTTGGTAGGATTGGCCAGCATGTCTTTCCAGCTAAACTCCTAATATTAATATTAAAAAGGTACTCCACTGCCTCATATAATATATCATATAATGATAGATATGCTGGCTCCTGAATGGTCGCATGGAGATTTTTTGTGCGGACATTCCAATGTGTGAACATAGCCTAAGGAGAAGTATTAGTTCTTCCTTCTCATTCCTTTTAAATCCAATTCTGGCTTTGACTCAAAAACTGCCCAAAAAAAACTGTGTGTATAAAGCCAAGCTAAAGGGTCAGGTATTAACTGCCTATAGGTGGCAGTAGATTGAATTTTTTTTCTTCTGGAGGAGAGCATTGCCCAAACAGCTGAGTTTCCAGGATATGTTTTTTTTTTTTTTTAAATTTACATAGTGATTAAGATTTAAATAAAACCAAAAACCACAAAATCTTAGAAAAAAGACAAGAAAAATGCAGTGTGTTTTTTCACATGTAAAAAATGCTATCGTCAGAGGCAGATTTATAAGAACACAACATGCAGTGTTTTTTTCGCCTAGTTGGTGGTGTTTCTCTCCTGTAGACCTCTATAGGCAGTTTCATTATAAAAAAGCCATGTGTAAATGTGTGTTGCAGGTTTTTTTTGTTGCTCCCCCCCCCCCCCCCCAAAAAAAAAAAAAAAAAAACTATAGAAAAAAAGCAAAAGGAGGCCTTTGGGTGGCAAAACATGTAGTCATTGTGTGCCGCATTGCCGATAACCACACAGCAAACAAACACATGGTTTTACCATTAAATGCTTTGGTTTTCCAGTATGGTGTTTGGCTATGTGCCAAGTACAGCTATAGCACCTTTCAATAAAGAGAGAAGATATAGGAGAGCCTCCTATCTGGCCAAAGACCAATAAAGACTGAGCTGGCCAAACTGTCACCCATACCCAAGGTGACCTAAATAGAAACAAATAAATAAAATGAAATTTGCTCTCAAAGTAATGAAAATTAGGACTTCACAGGTAAAATGGTAATTGGTAATATTTGAAAAATATTCAGTATAGATATAGGTAACAATATAAATGACCAATATAGATAAAAGTTATAATGCAATTGACTGACGGCACAAAGGGCCCTTTTATGCTGTCGGTCTATAACATTATAACTTTTATCTATATTGGCCATTTATATTGTTACTTATATCTATACTGGAAATTTTTTAATAAATATAATTACCATTTTACCTGTAAAGTCCTAATTTTCATGACTATGAGCGTCAATTTCGTTTAATTTATTTGTTTCTATTTAGGTCCCCTTGGGTAATAAATTCAATTACCAGTTTACTTGTGAAGTCCTAATTTCTGTGAGCAGCAGAAATTCAACATGCCTGACATTATCTCCCCTGTAATCTGTCTGGAGTCAGGAGGCCTTATGCACGTAAGAATGTCGGCCAGTCCTGACAAAGTTGGTAGGATTGGCCAACATGTCTTGCCAGCTAAACTCCTAATATTAATATTAAAGGGGTACTCCACTGCCTCAGCCTCAAAATGTTCTGAACACTGATGCAGTGGAGTACCGCTTTAAGCTTCTCGTGCTAAAAGGGTTCTACTACCTTAGACACTTATCTACAGGATAGATTTATTCAGGAGGCTTCTCAAAATCACAGGTCAGACCCCCTGTGACCAGACACTCATCCCCTATCCTGCAATTTATATGGATGAATATGGGATTTATATGCTGTTAAGTTTGTAAACTCTCTACCAAAATGATATTCCAAGTGATCTCTTATCTCTGTAGTATTTTTATTGGCTGAAATTGCCTTTGTAATGTGGTAGGAAGAGCTGTGAACACTGATTTGCAGACTTCATTGGGAGATTTATCAAGACCTGTGCAAAGGAAAAGTTGCCCATATCAACCAATCAGATCGCTTCTTTCATTTTGCAGAGGGCTTGTTAAAAAATGAAAAGCGCAAGCTGAGTGGCTGCTATGGGGAACTTTTCCTCCGGACAGGTTTTGATAAATCTCCCCCTATGAGTCTTAAATGTCCTACCTGGAGTAAAGTCAAAACAAGGGGTTGGTCCTGGCCCTTTACATTGCACTCCCTTGTTGTCTGTGTTTCTTCCCTCCTTGTTTTGTGTTTTCCTCCAGTGCCTGTGGTCTGGTGCTTTCTACTTGTTTGTGCTGTGCTGTTACCATTCTCTTGGTCTTTTCTTTGTTTAGGGTATCTGGCTGTTGTCAGCGCCACTGAAGAGATATCAAGTGGCCATGGCGGCAGCTTCTTTGCAGGACACCAATACCACCATTTATCTGTAGGTGCCACACGCCGTAGTATCGAAGAACAGGGGCCTTTTCGATGAACACTCTAGGAAACATGGGTGTCAGCTGTGAGCGTGGTAAAACAGTGGTAATGGGGGAACCTGCAAAATTTAGGACATATATTAGCCAGTACATGTGGAGAGAATGCAGTATGTAACAGGGAGGGCAGCAGTGGGCCCTGACATCTTGCTGATAGCTGCATCTAGTTTTGGTATGATAAATTGGATCTAAAATACAAATCTAATTTTCTGTTTGTGAATGAGGCCTTATGCCATGCTCAAACATCACAAAGTAGAAAGAGGAGTCGGCACTGCTACCTATGAGCATCCCTATGTGAGCGCTGATGCGCCTAGAGCAGCAATAAGAAACATTTGATACTAAGCTGTGTGCGGTAGCGGAGGTGCATGTATCCACAGAACAGGCAGTTCATAAATATCACATGAAGGAGAAAATGAACGGACGCACTCACCACTCAGGAAAGCTTTCTAGACGGTTTATTCAATGCAGAGGTATGGTGCTATACTTCGGACAGGTACGCGACCAAAATGCTGGAAACAGGTGACAGCTGAAGCGCTTGCGCACTGCACGCTTCTTCAGACCTCCCTTCTCCATACACGTCACCATCTAAATACATCTGTGTCATGACGTGAGTAGAAGGGATTACAGATCACTGCAATACAAGTGACATTAAAAACAACATACAAAAATAACCAGCATACAATTACATATATATCACACGAAAATGCTAAAATCTAATCTCTCATTGAGACCTAGATTGCCCTAATCATTAGTTCTTAGAATCCATTTGGCTTCGGCTTGCAATAAGATTTTTCGTTTATCTACACCTTCTTTTGTATATACTCTTTCAATCCCCAAAAACTTTAATTCACTACAGTCCCCATTATGTACTGTATTCATATGATCAATAAATCTTGGGGAACCTTTTAGTGACTTCACAGAATAGATATGTTCACACAGTCTTGTGTTCATTGCTCGCTCTGTACTGCCAATGTTAAATCGTCCACACCGGCAGATGAGGGCATACACAACCCAATTTGTTCTACACGTAATAAGATTATTAACAGAAATATCGATAGCACCTAACAAAAAACTTTACCTGAGGTAAGATATGGACACCATGAGCAAGAACCACATTTATGGTTACCTTTAGGGCTAAACTGTAAAAGCCAATCTTTATTGCTTTTATCAGAGAAGGTACTGTTGTAACTAAATCTCTGATATTTTTACAGCTTTTAAAGGCTCCAAATAAATCCTCCTGAGGACTAGAACCGTCCACCAGGGTAGTAGAAGACAGTGTCCCAACTAACACCATATACTCCAAAGAAATAGGGAAACACTCCAAAATTATAATGAAAATATAAACCAACTTTATTAAAGTACACACAGTATAAAATGTAATAAAATGACACTCACAGGAAATAGATCACGGAATACATGCAAGAAGGTAGTAAAAAATTATAAACAAAAAAAGGTATCACACCCTATATTCTACCATAGTAAACTGTAACAATCCTAACAATGGGAGTACATAGGCAGAAAGGGAAATAGACACACCGTAAATAATGCACAAATACATGATGAGCCTTACCAAATATACATGCAATACCCCTACATATGTTTAGCTCCGTTGAGCTTCCTCACGGGGCGTGGCTACCAACGGGTATAGGGACACTATTTTTATGCATATGCAGCCAATAACAATAGTCCATGTATACTTCGCTCTATCTATCCTCCAATAAACACAATCCTACCTTATTCCGCCATAAGCAGTGATACCTTTTTTTGTTTATAATTTTTTACTGGCCTACCTTCTTGCATGTATTCCGTGATCTATTTCCTGTGAGCGTCATTTTAATACATTTTATACTTTGTGTACTTTAATAAAGTTGGTTTATATTTTCATTATAATTTTGGAGTGTTTCCCTATTTCTTTGGAGTATAAGCTTTTAAAGGCTACCAATGGTCTATCTTGAATAATGGGGCCTAAAATTGGATCTTTAGTTATCAAAAAACAATTTTTATTGATACTTTTTTTTTATAACATTTGCAAGTGGACTGTATTTGAATGTAAAACAAAATCTGGTCTGTTTTATTTCTTTCTTATCTTTTTTTTTTTGCTTTTTGAAGAGAAGGTTTCTTCTGTCTAGGGAGAAGTGCCTTCTCCCTAGACAGAAGAAACCTTCTCTTCAAAAAGCAAAAAAAAAAGATAAGAAAGAAATAAAACAGACCAGATTTCTCTAATACTAATTTCTCTAATACTTTTTTATGGTATCCCCTGTTTGCAAATCTCTCCCTCAGCTCGCCAGCTTGTTTAAAAAAAATTCATCATCTCTACTATTGATTCGTCTTAAACGAAGAAATTGGTTATAAGGAACTGCCAACTTAGTGTGGCGAAATGAAGGAGCTGGCGAAACGAAGGAGAGAGTTGCAAGCAGTGGGTTTTTGATAGCTAGAAGTAGTTATTTGACCATTTTCTCTATATACCAATATGTCCAGAAATTCTAATTTTCTACTATCTATTTTAGAGGTAAGTTTAAGGTTCATATTATTTGTAGAATTTAGGAAGCTGATGAATTCCTCAAAGTCCGTTTGAGTGCCATCCCGACATCGTTTACAAATCTGAAATAGCACCGAACGGACCTGAGGAATGGGTTGTTATCAGAGAACATACATTTTTTCTCAAAAATAGCCACATACAGATTTGCTAACGTGCAGGCGGCTACAGGGGATGCCCATGGACCCCCCCCGATTTGTGTAAACCATTCTTCATTGAATTGAAATGAATTATTACTGAGAAGGGAGAAGTTTCTCTCTGCCTTAGTTTTTGAAAGGATTCCACTTTCTACATATTTCCTAAGGAGGGATTGTAATGTGTTCTTAATTTTACTTACTGAGTTCTGTTTTAATTTACAATAAGTTTTAATGTCTGTTAGTTGATTTGAAGCCTCCTCCCTATAATAACTGTATTGCCTCCTTTATCTGATGTTTTAATTTATCAAATCAGTGTGTTTTTGAAGTGCACTGAGTGCTTTCTGTTCAGCTAAAGTTAAATTAGGAGGAGCAGGGGAGTATAGGAGGGCCTTCACGTCTTCCAACACTTTCATCTGGAACAATTCCAAGTTACTACCTGGAGAGATAGGTGGACAAAAAGAGGACTTAACACCTCCTGTGAATTCTTGCAGTTCTATAGTGTCTGAACTAGGCTGTATATCATCATAACCCAATAAAATCATCAGATCTTCCAAACATTCATATTCAGTGTCGGAGGCATTATCCATAATACTGAAACCCAGAGGACCAATAGATGCTGGGATTTCTCCCTCTAAACGATTATTGATATGGTCTTTATTAGAATACATTTTTTCTGAGGTTCAGTTTACGGATATTTTTAAATAAATCAATTTCAAACTCTATTGCATCAAAATCCTCTGCAATACAAAAATTAAGTCATATGTATCAGGTTGACGACTGAGCCGACATTCGGGCTTGCATTCAGTCGTGCCATGTTACTTTCTTCCGTTTCATCGGGTCTCCTCTCCATATCTTACCTCAGGTAAAGTTTTTGGTTAGGTGGTATCAATATTTCTGTTAATAATCTTATTACTTGTGGAATAAATTGGGTTGTGTATGCCCTCATCTGCCGGTGTGGACGATTTTACATTGGCAGTACGAAGCGAGCAATGAACACAAGTCTGCATGAACATATCTATTCTGTGAAGTCACTAAAAGGTTCCCCAAGATTTATTGATCATATGAATACGGTACATAATGGGGACTGTAGTGAATTAAAGTTTTTGGGGATTGAAAGAGTATATACAAAAGAAGGTGTAGATAAACAAAAAATCTTATTGGAAGCTGAAGCCAAATGGATTCTAAGAACTAATGCTTAGGGCAATCAGGGTCTCAATGAGAGATTAGATTTTAGCATTTTCATGTGATATATATGTAATTGTATGCTGGTTATTTTTGTATGTTATTTTTAATGTCACTTGTATTGCAGTGATCTGTAATCCCTTCTACTCACGTCATGACACAGGTGTATTTAGGTGGTGACGTGTAGGTAGAAGGGAGGTCTGAAGAAGCGTGCAGTGCGCACGTGCAACAGCTGTCACCTGTTTCCAGCATTTTGGCTGCGTACCTGTCCGAAGTATAGCACCATACCTCTGCACTGAAAAAAACGTCTACAAAGCTTTCCGGAGTGGTGAGTGCGTCCGTTCATTTTCTCCTTCATGTGGTACTTATGCCATATTCATTTACATCCTTCTAATATCCTTTTAATGCTTTTAATTGAATGCCTCTCACCCAATGAAAATCTGTTCCTAAAGACTTTAAAGGGGTATTCCGCCCCTAGACATCTTATCCCCTATCCAAAGGATAGGGGATAAGATGTCAGATAGCCGCGGTCCCGCTGCTGGGGACCCCTGGGAACCCTGCTGCGGCACCCCGCCATCATTACAGCACAGAGCGAGTTCGCTCTGCACGTAATGATGGGCGGTACAGGGGCCGGAGCATCGTTAAGTCACGGCTCCGCCCCTCGTGATGTCATGACCCGCCCCTTTCACTACAAGTCTATATGAGGGGGCGTGGCGGTTGTCACGCCCCCTCCTATAGACTTGCATTAAGGGGACGGGCCGTCATATCACGAGGGGCGGCGCCATGACGTCACGCTGCTCCGTCCCCCGTATCGCCCGTCATTACACACAGAGCGAACTCGCTCTGTGCTGTAATGATAGCGCGGTGCCGCAGCGGGGATCCCGGGGGTCCCCAGCAGCGGGACCGCGGCGATCTGACATCTTATCCCCTATCCTTTGGATAGGGGATAAGATGTCTAGGGGTGGAATACCCCTTTATCCTCCAAAGGATAAGGGATAAGATGTCTGATCGCGGGGTCTGATCCGCCGCTGGGGACCCCGCATTCTACCATGTGGCACCCACCTGTAAAGGCTTCCAGAACCACTGGAGGCCCTCAGGCTAATACCATCGCGACAACGAGGATGTAAGATCGTGACGTCATGCCCCTGTGTGATGTCACACCCACCCCCTCAATTTAAGTCTATGGGAGGGAGCGTGACAGCTTTCACGCCCCCTCCCATAGACTTGCATTGAGGGGGCATGTGTGACGTCACAAGGGGGCAGAGTCGTGACGTCACGATCTTACGTCCCCGTGGTCAGGATGGTATTAGCCTGAGGGCCTCCAGCAGTTCCGGAAGCCGTTACAGGTGGGTGCCGCATGGTAGAATGCGGGGGTCCCCAGCAGCGGGACCCCCGCAATCAGACATCTTATCCCCTATCCTTTGGATAGGGGGATAAGATGTCTAGGGGTGGAGTACCCCTTTAATAGTTGTCTATGTAAGAGAAGTGGCCTTTTGTATAAGATCTTATGGGAGATGGTGATCTTACTTTATATTGAAAATCAATGAGGTACTAAATGTAAAGTACAGTGTAAAATAGTTTTTTGTAGTTTATTCATAGGCTTCTATAAAATAATGTTTATTTTTTATCATACTTTACAAATTAAGGTTCATATTGTCACACTGACTTTAAGGTTTTCCCCTCATCAGTAGAACAAACAGCGAGAACAACTTTTCAAGAATAGATGGTGCTGCCTTAAATACAAATGGCCTTCATCTTTCTGAGGGGAGGGATTTCCTGTGTTAAAAGCAGACAACAAATCACAGCAGAGCAGCAACTGATTATCTCTGGATTTTCTGATTTTGATTCAGTCACACACCGCTTGGGAGAGGTTCTGAGCACCTCACCTCTTGTGAGCATATACAGGACTTTTATCTGGGCTCATCAGAATGGGAAATCCTTTGCAGAAGCTGATGCACGCTTCTTGTGTATAGGTTTACAAATATACTAATCCACTGAAAAAAATGACGTAGATTCCAGAACATAAATAGTGTTTCTAATAAATTGCATTATTAGAGAACACTTTTTACCAGCTGTATCATAAAAGATATATAAAAGGAAAAGTTATATAAATAAATATTCAAGGGATTAAAGAGGTTATCCAGTGATAAAAGTATTGCTCAAAGTGTACCTGTCATTTGCTAAAACTTTTTATATAATGTAGATAATAACAATATACCGTATTTATCGGGGTATACCACGCACCGGCCTATAACACGCACCCTCATTTTACCAAGGATATTTGGGTAAAAAAAGTTTTTTACCCAAATATCCATGGTAAAATGAGGGTGCGTGTGTGCGCGTGTATACCCCGATATACCCCCAGGAAAGGCAGGGGGAGAGAGGCAGTCGCTTCCCGCTTCTCTCCCCCTGCCTTTCCTGGGGTCTAGAGCGCTGCTGCCGGCCCTTCTCTCCCTCTGGCTATCGGCGCCGCTGCCCGTTCTGTCCCCCTGACTATCGGTGCCGGCACTGACGTCATGCGCCGCGCCGTGCAGCGCATAGCAACGACGCCGGGGACGCACGCCGGAGGCCTGCAGCAGCGCGGACCTGACCCAGGTAATTATGCCACCGGGGATTGGGGGAGGCAACGGGGCAGCGGCGCCGGCAATGGGTGCCGCTGCCCTTTCTCTCCCCCTGGCTGTCGGTGCCGCTTCTCTCCCCTTGGCTATCGGCACCGGCAATGGGGCGCCGGCACCGATAGTCAGGGGGACAGAACGGGCAGCGGCGCCGATAGCCAGGGGGAGAGAAGGGCCGGCAGCAGCGCTCTAGACCCCAGGAATGGCAGGGGGAGAGAAGCGGGCAGCGACGGCCTCTCTCCCCCTGCCTTTCCTGGGGGTGTATCGGCGTATAACACTCACATAAACTTTAGGCTAAAAATGTTAGCCTAAAAAGTGCGTGTTATACGCCGATAAATACGGTATGTATATTTGTAATATACATTGGTTAAAAATGTGTATATTTGTGGGTGAAAAAATGTTGTCCTTGCAGCTATTGCCTGTGTGTGTAGACAAAATACAGATGACAGTCAGAGCTCTATGCACTAAGGACATGCAGGGCTCTGTACACTGAGGACAAGCCGGGCTCTGTACACTGAGGACAAGCAGGGATCTGTATACTGAGGACAAGCAGGGTTCTGTACACTGAGGACAAGCAGGGCTCTGTACACTGAGGACAAGCAGGGCTTTGTACACTGAGGACAAGCAGGTCTCTGTACACTGAGGACAAGCAGGGCTGTGTACGCTGAGGACAAGCAGGGCTCTGTACGCTGAGGACAAGCAGGGCTCTGTACGCTGAGGACAAGCAGGCTTCTGTACACTGAGGACAAGCAGGGCTCTGTACACTGAGGACAAGCAGGGCTCTGTGCACTAAGGACAAGCAGGCAGGGCTGTGTGCACTTGGGACAAGCAGGGCTCTGTTCACTGAGGACAAGCAGGGCTCTGTGCACTGAGGACAAGCAGGGCTCTGTGCACTGAGGACAAGCGGGGCTCTGTGCAATGAGACTCTGTGACACGCTCCCGGCTCACACAGCATTATAATTGAGAAGCCAGAAGCCTGCACAGAGCCCTGCTTCCCTCCGCACAGAGACACGCAAGCAACAGCTGCAGGGACAGCATTTTTTTCCCGTGGGTCAGGTCTACGTTATAACCGGCAGATCCCCGCTGCTATCAGCAGCTGTCATCTGCCGGTAATGATGGACATCAGAGCTGGCTGAAATGGTTAAATGCCGTGATCAATAGCGATCATGGCATTTAATCATTAAATTCTGTAATCCCTGGGATCTAGGGGACCCATCTGCAGCTCTGCAATGTTCTGTTGATGGGTTGCCGGGGAGGAACAGTGACTTACCCATCCTTCCTGGTCCACGATGGATCGAGGATTGTTTAAGGCTGCCTTTGGCAGCCCTTAGCAATCGAGCACAGAAAACATAGATCAATGTAATGCAATAGCATTACATTGATCTATGTAAGCCATCTATTGATGGCTTATGATAGGCCCCTAGAAGCGCCAAAAAATGTGTAAAAATATTTTTTTTAAATAATCCTCCCCCTAATAAAAGTTCAAATTACCTCCCTTTTTCCATAGTTCAAATAATATACTGTAAAAAAAAAAAAAATAATAATAATGATAAACATAATTGTCCGAACTATTAAATGATGAGGCATAAATGCAAAAAATTGCTGATTTTTGATCACATCATCAAGTCCCAGAAAAAAACTTAATAACAAGTAATCAATAAGTCCTAAATACACAAAAGTGGTAACATTAAAAACAGCTCATGGCACAAAAAAACTAACTCTAACATAGCATATTTTGCCTTACATATATTTTTTTCTGGCTCCGTAATACATTATATGATAAAATAAAGTGCGCCAATGAAAAGTACAACTTGTCCCACAAAAAAGAAACCTCAATACAACTTTGTCAGTGGGAAAAAAAGTTATGTCTCCTAGTATTTGAGAAGCAAAAAAGTTGGACGTGAAAATAAAAATGTATTTTTTTCACTAAAATACTGATGCTACCCCAAATTTTTCATTTTTATAAGAAGTAATAGGTGAAAATGTCCCACAAAATGTGTAATCCCATTTCTCTCGAGAAAGGAAATATCTCATATGTGGATGTAAAGTGTTCTGTGGGTGCACTAGAAGGCTCAGAAGGGAAGGAGCGACAATGGAATTTTGGAGAGAGTATTTGGTTGGAATAGAAGTCTGGGGCCATGTGCGTTTACAAAGCCCCCATTGTGCCAGAACAGTGAACACCCCCCCCCCCACATGTGACCCCATTTTGGAAACTACACCCCTCATGGAACGTAACAAGGGGTATAGTGAGCATTTACACCCCACTGGTGTTTGACAGATCTTTGTAACAGTGGGCTGTGCAAATGAAAAATTACATTCTTCATTTTCACGGACCACTGTTCCAAAAATCTGTCAGACACCTGTGGGGTGTTAAGGCTCACTATACCCCTTGTTACGTTCCGTGAGGGGTGTAGTTTTCGAAATGGGGTAACATGTGGGTATTTATTATTTTGAGTTTATGTCAGAACCGCTGTAACCAGCAGCCACCCGTGTGCAAATCACAGGTTTAGGCCTCAAATGTACATGGCGCTCTTACTCCTGAGCCTTGTTGTGCGCCCGCAGAGCATTTTATGTCCACATATGGGGTATTTCCGTACTTTCCAACCCATGCTGGGAGTTGTAGTTTTGCAACATCTGGAGGGCCACAGTTTGGAGATCACTGTGCAGTGGTCTCTAAACTGTGGCCCTTCAGACCTTTCAAAGCTACAACTCCCAGCATGCCCAACCAGCAAACAGCTGTCTGGACATGCTGGGAGTTGTAGTTTTGCAACATCTGGAGTCCTACAGTTTAGAAACCACTGTATCATGGTCTCAAACTGTAGCCCTCCAGATGTTGCTAAGCAACTCATCCGGCTAGAGGAAGTGCGCAGGGTGCACGAAACAACATGTCCCGGCTAACCCCTCCTCCACCCCACTCCCCCACCTGTTTCCCGTTTGATGTCACCGCTGAGTGAATAAAAAAGCTTCCCTGCATGGTGAGTGCCGCCTTCTTTCAATGTCTTATTGTTGAGGCTTCCGTAGTCTGCACCAGGGAGCCAGCCGCACGTCTTTCCCGCCTGCTGCCACCGCTGATCACCGCCCGCTGCAGCCAATCGCCGATGGTAAGTGACCTCCGGTGCTGGTCACCGAAGGTTCCCCTGCTCTGCCCGGACTACAGTGGGTGGGAACTGAACTTTAACCCCCCCGCCCCCAATCTGCTATTGGTCGGTCGCTTCTGACCGACCAATAGCAGGGATAGGAGGGGTGGCACCCCTGCCACCTAACTCCTATCCCTTCAGGGGTCCAAGACACCCCTGATCCCCCTTATTTTCAGGGTCACCAGAGACCCTTATGACTTGGAATCGCGCAAATCGCCCGTGTAAATTCACCGGCGATTTGTGGCGACCGCCGACATGTGGTGGGGGATCTCAGGACCCCCCTGGGCATTTGCTCGGGATGCCGTATACTACGGTTTTAGACTGGTCACAAAACCGGATACGGGTAAAAAATGAGCTGACCGGAGTCACCGTTTTACTCCGGTCAGCTCATTAGAGTAAATGGATTTCCGTGCTGGTCCGGCTGGGGTACGGGAGCGCCCATTTTTCCCCTCCCCCTGCCGGATCCGGCAACTGTAGGCTGAAAACGAGGTGTGAATGCAGCCAAGCACAGATATGTTAAAGAAAAGCTGTACTGTCACATGTCCATTGTTTGCTAGTCTGTCAGTCGTAGGGTGTGAACTGAAACCAGTAAGATCACTAGTTCTGGTCTAAAATCTTTCAAGATGAGTGTAGGTTTTGTGAAGAGAAGGGATTACTGACGTCAATGTTATTAATACTGAATCATTGGCATGTTGTTTAACATATTGTAATAAATGGTTTCATTTCTTTGAATGAGTTGCTGAACAGTTTGTAATCCTGGTTGGAACTTACAGTAGTAATTTTCATACCGAGGCTAGTGATGGTCATTCATCAAGTAGTCTCTCATAGTAATGATCAATTATATAGTCTAGCAAGTGCCTTAGGTATGCATGCTATATATCATCTCCACGCAGAGGCTTTGTGAGTGTGTATGTATATATATATATATATATATATATATATATATATATATATATAATATTTTCCATATTTTCATGCACACACTGACCACTTTATTAGGTACACCTGTTTAATGGCTTGCTAACACAAATAGCTAATCAGCCAATCACATTTAAGTAACTCAATGTATTTAGGCATGTAGATGTGGTCAAGACAGCTTGCTGACATTTAATTTGAACATCAGAATGGAGACTTAATGGCAGACTTGCTAATCTAATTATTTTACAAATTGCTGATCTGCTAAAATTTTCACGCACTACCATCTTTGGGGTTTACAGAAAAAGAGAAAATTTCCAGTGAGCGGCAGTTGCATGGCCAAAAATGCCTTGTTGATGTCAGAGGTAAGATGAAGGGGCAGACTGGTTGGAGATGACAGAAAGACAACAGTAAGTCAGATCACCACTTGTTACAACCAAGGTATGCAGGATACAAGCTCTGAATGCACAATACATGTAGAGCCTTGAAGCAGCAGAAGACCATACCGGGTGCCACCCCTGTCAGTTAAGAACAGGAAACAATTCGCACAGGCTCACCAAAACTGGGAAATTTAAGACTGGATAAATGTTGCTTGGTCTTATTTTATTTTTTACGGTAATTTTTCATTGAGAAATTTTAGACAAGATTAATAAAGAACAAAACAAATAGACTGGTGTCCAGAGAATGTGTGGGAGCATCAGTCAGGCAGAGCATAAGGGAAAACATACCAAAAAACTAAAACTGACATAGTGCTACAGAGTCCCACAAGCGAATAAATTGTATAGGTTACAATGCCAAGGTTGCTAGGTCGTATGAGTCTCAATTTTAGCTGTGACGTTCAGATAGCAGGGTCAGAATTTGGTTAAACAACATGAAAGCATGGATCCATCCGGCTCTTCATGAAAGGTTTAGGCTGGTGTTGTTTTGTAATGGTGTGGGGCATATTATGGGCCCCTAAGTACCAACTGAGCATTGTTTAAATGCAACAGCCTACCTGAGTGCACCATGTCACTAAGCTCACATAATCTCAAACTGGTTTCTTGAACATGACAATAAATTCACTGTACTCCAGTGGCCTCCACACTCACTAGATCTCAATCCAATTGATCACCTTTAGGATGTGATAGAATTGGAGACTTACATCATACATGTGCAGCCAATAAATTTGCAGAAACTGCCATCATGTCCATATGGACAAGAATCTATGAGGACTGTTTCTAGCACTTTGTAGAAAATGTGCCACAAAGAATGAAGGCAGTGCTGGAAGCAAAAGGGGTCCAAAAAGTGGCACTAGCAAGATGTACCTAACATATGTATGTATGTATATGAAACTTTGGCCATATTTCACACTATTCCTACTGGCTGATGGACATGCTGGGTTGCCAAAGACTAAAAACAGCTGCCAAAATGTTAATGCATGTATGTGAGGCTGGGTACACACATACAGTTGTATAAATGAATTAATTATAAAAGAAAATCATGAAAATTGTCAGGGGTGCCTAAACATTTGCATACGACTGTATGCAAATGTTTTTGTAAATCTATAGAGTGTTTAAAGAGTACCTAAAGAGTCACCAAGCTAAACTTGTAATATATTGTTCCTTATGTAATTATAAGACACTTTGCTATTTACTTGCTTTTAAAATTCTCAACCTTTATATGTTTTTAATATGATTTAATGAGAAAAAAAAACAGCCACTAGGTGGCTCTATTCTGTTCCCTGTGCAAGTCAAACAGTTAGTTTGGGCTCCACCCTGACTTGCAAAAGTCCAAACTCAGGAAGTGCATGCGGGGCATGGTGAGGCACAGCTCTCGCAGGCTTCAGTGACGTTGCGCATGCTGGGGAACACCTACTTTCTCCTGCCGGGAGCTCAGACAATGTGAGCAAGGGGAAAAGTATGATACACAGCTTTTTAGAGCTTGGAACTTTTTTTTAGGGCAGGAGGGGGTGTTAGGAGTAGTTAGGGAATAAAATCTTAGTTAGTTTAGAAAATATGGTTTGATGACACGTACTCTTTAACTTACAACCCCAACATTCCAGAAGATATATTCTGTGGATTTACTTTCCTAAGCCACTATAACATTATTACTATTCTAGTTTTTTTTGTTATCCAGCCACCAGTGTTTAGAAAAATATCATGAACTCAATAGTATTTATGGTGGATAAATGGAGGAGCCCAAAGAAGAAACACCACATGGTGTTCATAGATCATGGTTTTCAAGATTATACATCATGGACATTGATAATGGATCATGGATATTTAATAATCATATTTATCGTGGATGAGACTAGTAAACATTGTGTGTGATACTTAAAAATTCCTGAGAAGGAATACCCATAGTTGAAAAAGGCCAGATTTACTGGTTACTGGGTACAAAGTCAGGTAGGGGTGCATGCACACCACGTTTTTGCAATACAGTTCCTGTATCAGGTTTTTGATGAAAAACGGATTCCTCAAAACCGGACTAAACTGTATCAAAACGTGTGTACAAATTTCAACCCGTATACAGTTAAAAACCGTATATGGTTACAAAAATGATGTTCGTTGCATCTGTTTATTAAGAAAAAACTTTTCACTCCATTTTGAATAAAGTTTCACTTGTTTGATTGAAATTGCAAGAAAAAAAACTGTGTAAAGTCAAAAACCGTATGGTGAAAACCGTATGGAACCGTACGCACATACGGTTCATTCTTGGCAGCACAAGGTCTTCGGCCGGCCCTGCTTCTATTAATATGGAGGGTAGCTGCTTAGTGTTATAATTGCACACAGATAAGGCAATATACAGGGTGCCTGTAACATGATAACGTGTAGTGCACCATGCTGGCTTACAACCTATACGCCCATACTATTCCATCAGGCGGACTGTTGAGCATCTTTTATTGCACCCTACAAAGTACTGACAACCCGGGCTCCCCCATCATCGCTAGGCAAGACCACATGATAAAAATATATACTCCAAATGATAAACATTAGGTATTAGTTACTATTATGGCCAAAATACGCAAGCTCACAACCCACGCCAAGGGACCTCAGTCTCTTGCGAGTCCCTACACTAACATTATAGAAAATACCCATAGTTGGCAAATACATATATATATATATATATATATATATATATATTTATATATATAATTTGCACAAATATGAGTAAAGTTGTGGTTCCTCTGGATGACATCTCTGTATCTCTGTTTATTTTGGACTGTTTATTCCTATTGTGTGTTTTGTCTCTGGATGCTAGGTTAACAGTACTTGACAGACAAGAAATATAAAATGAGGGCGTCATTCAGTACATGTAAGTGAGATTTAATACAGGAGATTGTACATACTTTGCTTAGTTAATCATTTAGATTGAGGAAAAGGTTATTTCAGGGCTCCCACTTCTGTTATTGAGTCCCTATGAATCCTCTTCATGGTGCTTAGCTATTTTATATTCTCTATATTTCAGGAGGCGGGGCTGTTCCCTGCAATACACACAACTTCCTTTACCTTACTTCTCTGACCAATGACAGGACAGTATCTACTCCTCTGCCATCACATAGTTCTGGAGAAAGTGTGCTGCACAGTTCTACAGCAGGGGAGAGAGGGGATTACAGTAGGATAAGGGTTACATCACAAAAGCAGCACTGGTCTAAGCAACGAACTGCTGCTGTTTATGATGATGATTATAACAAGTTACACAAGCGACAACTGCCCATAACTTTATATGTGGTCAAAAAATTGGGATGCCTTGATTTATCCCTCAGCCTGAGTAAAGACCCAGAGGATGAGGCATTTCCATAGTCTGGGCACTCTCCTATACATAAAAATATCTAAGCCCCACCCACACAAAACACGGGGAAACACAGCTCCATTAGTTAACTGCCGGTATTCACTAGAGTCACTCATCTCTAGAAGGGACTCTAACCTGCTGGCACTAAGACCACTCGGAAATGCCCCATCTGTGCATTTCTGTGCGGAGTACGCAGAAATAAAAGACACGTGTATCTTTCTGCGGACACCGGAATATGAATCTCCGCGCCAGATGTTTCCAACACAGAAATTCTGCTATGTAAACAGTGCAGCAGAATCCTATTGAAATCAATGAGACTCTGCTGCTATGGAATCTCCGCATTGGAATTCCGCACAGAAATTCCATCATGTAAACATAGCCTAAGGCCTGCTATAAGGCTAGCGTATTTTGCATCTGTAGTACATTCATTTTTATGGTTAAAAATATAGAGCTAATGTTAATTTGTGCTACTTTTATTTGTGTTGCATATGGAGAAAACTTACTGATGTCTGTGGAGAGGAATTAAAATACAGATGCATCCACATGTACCATATTTGATTCATATTGGATTAGTATGTCATCAGTATTTTATCTATTTTTCATATTTACTTCCCCCACATTTATCAAAAAGGTGCACATTCTTCATGAAAGTAGCTTAGATGTAGACAAATTTGTAAGTGTGGTCTAGGCTGGCATGGCACAAAGAATTTGAGTGTTTGAACACAAATTTTGCATCAATGGAAAGAAAAATCACATTTCATAAATGACTGTCCACTGTAAAAAGCTAAAAATGCCACACAACATTTAAGTTGTATTCTTGAATGAGTCTAAAAGAGTTACCCAAAAATGTGTGTTTAATACCAAAATAAGCAGGGTAATCCAATGGTAAATTCCTCTTATTATCTGTATTATGGATGTATACAAACACATTGGTAAGAAACAGTTCTATGGCTGGAATTCCACTTGGCAGTTTTTTGGAATACTATCACTGCAATTTTTGACCCATAGTCAGAAGTGGATGCAGCACGAAGAGAAGTGTAAGTCCTTCCGTTATACTTCCCATCCCTTTAGGATACACTGCTGGCTTCGGTTCAAAAACTGCAGTGGCAGTATTCCAAAAACTGCCAAGTGGAATTCCAGCCTATGGCTAAGTTTCCACTTGTTTATTTTTTCTGGCAATTTTTGGAAAACTGCCACTGCAGTTTTTGAACCGAAGCCAGAAGTGTATTCAATAGGAATAGGACATATAAATGAAAGACTTACACTTCTCCTCCCTTATGGATCCACTTCTGACTTTGGCTCAAAAACTGCAGTGACAGATTTCCAAAAACTGCCAGAAAAAAACCAAGTGGACACTTAGCCTTTGACTGTTCTTATACTGTGCAGGCTTGTTGCAGTTTAGCAGCAGCTTTAAAGCCAAAACTAGGCTCGTATCATGAATTAAATAGTATAACAGATGCTACTTCTATTTTTGTTTTCTTTTTGAATCCATTCCACACAAGGAGTGGATTAAAAAAGAGTAAAAGTGGCATCTGTTCTTAAAGGGGTATTATGGTGGAAATTTTTTTTTTTTTTTATCAACTGGTGCCAGAAAGTTAAACAGATTTGTAAATTACTTCTATTAAAAATCGTAATCCTTCCAGTACTTATCAGCTGCTGTATGCTGCAGAGGAAGTTAAGTTATTCTTTTTAGTCTAACCACAGTGCTCTCTGCTGACACCTCTGTCCATGTTAGGAACTGTCCGGAGCAGGAGAGGTTTGCTATGGGGATTTGCTTCTACTCTGGGCAGTTCCTGATACGGACAGAGGTGTCAGCAGAGAGCACTGTGGTCAGACTAAAAAGAACAACTCAACTTTCTCTGGAGCATACAGCAACTGATAAGTACTGGAAGGATTAAGATTTTTTAATGGAAGAATTTACAAATCTGTTAAACTTTATAGAACCAGTTGATTTGAAAAAAAAAAAAAAATTCCATAGAAGTATCCCTTTAATATTATCAAATTTATTATAATCCACACCTGGTTTTGGTTTCACAGCTGCAGCAAAAAACATGAAATCTGCAGCAAGTTTTGTTATTATTCACTCCAATGGGTCTGCCAGCAATCTGTAAATCTGCCACTATTGCAGATTTTACCCGAACCCAGTGAAGTGAATGATAGCGAAACTTGCAGTGGAGTTACATTCACCGCTGCGGATTTGAAGTTGCAGTTCTGCAACTGTAAAATCATCAGTTGCAGCTTTATCAAGGTAATCACTTTACTGAAATAAAAAATACGTAAGAATTACAATGTAAAATTTGAAGTTGCGGATCAGCTACTACGAATTTTGCAACTTCAAATCCGCAGCAGATCCGGTGTGTGGGAATGCACCCTAAGGGTATGTTCACACGTGCGGATTTTGTAATGGATTTTCTGCTGCGGATTGGGGCGGAAATCCGTTGTTATGTTGCTGACTTGTTTCTGCGTGTTTTAACCCCTTAAGGACTCAGGGTTTTTCCGTTTTTGCACTTTCGTTTTTTCCTCCTTACCTTTTAAAAATCATAACCCTTTCAATTTTCCACCTAAAAATCCATATTATGGCTTATTTTTTGCATCGCCAATTCTACTTTGCAGTGACATTAGTCATTTTACCCAAAAATGCACGGCGAAACGGAAAAAAAATCATTGTGCGACAAAATCGAAGAAAAAACGCCATTTTGTAAATTTTGGGGGCTTCCGTTTCTACGCAGTGCATATTTAGGTAAAAATGACACCTTATCATTATTCTGTAGGTCCATACGGTTAAAATGATACCCTACTTATATAGGTTTGATTTTGTCGCACTTCTGGAAAAAATCATAACTACATGCAGGAAAATTTATACGTTTAAAAATGTCATCTTCTGACCCCTATAACTTTTTTAGTTTTCCACGTACAGGGCGGTATGAGGACTCATTTTTTGCGCCGTGGTCTGAAGTTTTTATCGGTATGATTTTTGTTTTGATCGGATTTTTTGATCACTTTTTATTCATTTTTTAATGGTATAAAAAGTGACCAAAAATGCGCTTTTTTAGAATTTGGAATTTTTTTGCGCGTACGCCATTGACCGTGCGGTTTAATTAATGATATATTTTTATAGTTCGGACATTTACGCACGCGGTGATACCCCATATGTTTATTTTTTTTTTTTTTTACACGGTTTTATTTTTTTTATGGGAAAAGGGGGGTGATTCAAACTTTTATTAGGGAAGGGGTTAAATGACCTTTATTAACACTTTTTTTTAACATTTTTTTTTGCAGTGTTATAGCTCCCATAGGGACCTATAACACTGCACACACTGATCTTTTACACAGATCACAGGCGTGTATTAACACGCCTGTGATCAGTGTTATCGGCGCTTGACTGCTCCTGCCTGGATCTCAGGCACGGAGCAGTAATTCGCCGATCGGACACCAAGGAGGCAGGTAAGGGCCCTCCCGGTGTCCTGTCAGCTGTTCCCGACGCCGCGATTTCACCGCGGCGGTCCCGAACAGCCCGACTGAGCAGCGGGGTCACTTTCACTTTCACTTTAGAAGCGGCGGTCAACTTTTTTTATATGAGAAAAGGGGGGTGATTCAAACTTTTATTAGGGAAGGGGTTAAATGACCTTTGTTAACTTTTTTTTTTGCAGTGCTATAGCTCCCGCAGGGCCGGCAGCGTGTGACGTCACGCCTCCGCGTGACGTCACGCTTCGCCCCTCAATGCAAGCCTACGGGAGGGGGCGTGACAGCTATCACACCCCCTCCCGTAGGCTTGCATTGAGGGGCGGAGCGTGACGTCACACGGGGGCGGAGGCGTGACGTCACACGCCGCCGGCCCTGCGGTTGACCATAATCAGACCCCTATAAGATGTGTAAGCACCGGAGCACCCCTTTAAATGTCGCAATGGTTTTGCAGCTCCCAGTTTTTTTTTTTCTTCGGAAATGGGTCCAAGTGGCTCTTTTTGTCTGAAAGGTTGCAGACCCCTGGTTTAAGCAAACAGATTTTTTTGAATTCACACACAAACACTATGTTCATATCTAGGTCAGGGGGGCATGAAGGCAAGGTGAAGAACTCAACACACCCTACCTTGCCCATTAATTGAATGGTCAGGGTGCAAAAGCCTTATCCAAAAAGATCAAAAGACAAATGAGTAATAGTAAATATGTGAGCCCAAAAAAACAACATTCTTACTCACATAACACTCTGCTGGTATTTAGGAACTTCAATTGGTCAATTCTCCTTTTTGATGGAGAGGAACCACTTTTCTCAGCCTCATTTTGTTGCTTACAAAACTGGTCCCTTACCGAGCGCCAGCGACTTTTCACATCTTTCACTATGGGCAAAGTAAAAAAGGGACATACAAGAAAAGATAAGCAAACTTTAAGTTTATATACAAGGAAACAAGACCAAAACCCCAAACAAAATATATATAAACCTTTACCAAACCAAAAAAAAAAAAAGGTAAAGCATTGTCTACAACATAATTGAAAACACAATAAAAAAAATGCACATAAAGATAAAACATAGAACCAACATACACAAATCATCACAAACTTACTAATCTGAATCTGTAACTTTTCGGATAATTCATCCCATTCTGGATAGAGGGTGCAACAGATCCGGGTCCATATCTCAGCCTTTACATTCCGATTACGGAAGCCATCAGCAACTGGATCCCACAATGCAGGATTGGCTTCAATCTGGACACATCACAATAAAGATAGACACAATTTTAGAAACACAGTAGGTGTTTAACATACTTTATTTAACAAAAAAGGTTTTTCGAAGTGTTTCAAAAGATAAAACATGCACAAAAACAAAAAATATGTAAAAAAAAAAAAGTGCAGTACTCCAAAGTTATTGAAATCAAACACACAGTTAAATGTCACCATGTGTGTATACATCAATACTGGTAACTAATAACCAGTTACAAACAAAAAAAATTGGCTAATTAAGCAAATATAAAAATTAAAAACAAGCTGGAATGACAACCCTAAAATATAAAAAAAAAAAATACACACATTGCCACAAATGTGCCCCAAAGATACTCCTAATATAACATAGAAAGCTCTTATACACATTTAAATCACTCACCAACAAGATTAATTTGGGGACATTCAGGCTTATCCGACTGTAACCCCCATCATCTTAACAACAAGTTGTGAGGTAAACTTCTCCACAGATGCTGTGATCTTGTCTGTGAAGAAATGTGAAAAAAAACACTTCCTGCCCCAGCCAATGCAATAAACTTTATTTAAAATATTACAGAAATTACACAGCGGAAAATCTGCATTATAAAACACGCAAATAAAAGTTAAAGATCTTGCCCCATAGAAATGAACAGGGAAAATCTGCAATAAAAAACGCAGGAAACACGCAGCAAACTGGACGGAAAAAATGCAACAGCGTTTGAAAATACGCAACAACAGACAAATCAGCTGCGTATTTTACGTAACAAAACACGCTGGGTGTGAACAACCAAAAGTAAAAACACATTGACTTGGCTGGAAAACTCATCCGCAACGGATTTGACCCCGCCCATTCCGCAGCAGAAAATCCGCTACAAAATCTGCATGTGTGAACGTACCCTAAGGGTACGTTCACACGAGCGGACCCACAGAGTATTTTATGCTGCAGATTCGCCACTGAAGGGCCCCTGCATGGTGGCTTTACATGTGCCTGCTCAGAGCTGCAATATGCTGCTACGAGCAGACACACTGCGATGCGCGAGTCACAGCGCGCATGCACAGTATACTCGCACGTCGCGGCAGCTCTCGGCCTAGCTCATGGAGCAGGGGGAGTGGCCATGATGTGTGCGAGTACACCGCGCATGCGCGGCAACTCGCACATCGCATTGTGTTTGCTCGTAGCGGCGTTTTGCTGCACCAAGCAGGTACATGTAAAGCCACCATGCAGCGGTCCTTCATCGCCGGATCTGCAGCGTAAAATACGCTTTGAGTGTGCTCATGTGAACGTACCCTAAGGCTAGGTTCACACTGTGTTACCACCTCTCATTTGACGTATCGGTCAGCATATACCACCAGAATATACTGTAATGCAGGGCAGCTGATGCCATTTATTTCAATGTCATGTCGTATGCGCTACAGACAACGCAGCGCAGCAGTACACGCTTTTGACTCTGCTGTAAAAAGATCATACGGCCTGAACGTGACTCTGTTTGGGACATATGCGCTATTTTAAGCATGATCTGCTGCATTGTATGGTCTCCTTAAAATAGTTCAATTGCCCCTTATGGAGTCACGTTCAGGCCATTGAAACAGTCATGGCCGTAAATGTCGGCACCCCAGAAATTTTTCAAGAAAATGAAGTATTTCTCACAGAAAAGGATTGCAGTAACACGTGTTTTGCTATACACATGTTTATTCCCTTTGTGTGTATTGGAATTAAACTAAAAAAGGGAGGGAAAAAGCTAATTGGACATATTGTCACATCAAACTCCAAACTCCAACTTAAGCTATGTTCCCTAACTACATCTAACACCTTCCCTGCCCTTAAAATCTTTTTAAAGAGCTTTAAAAAGCTCTGTAACTTACCTATCTTCTTGCTCACTTAGTGTGAGCACCCGGCAGGAGGATGTGGGCATGCCCCTGCAGGCTCCGCGTCACTGAAGCCTGCTGGGGGGGACTGCTTCCGCCCTCACTTGGGGGGGGGGGCATGGGAATAGTATCTGCTTGTCCTCAGTGTACGGGGCGCCGCTTGTCCTCAGTGTACGGGGCGCCGCTTGTCCTCACTGCCCAGATGCCTGCTTGTCCCCAGTGTTCAGAGCGCCGCTTATCCTCGGTGTTCAGTGCCCTGCATGTGAGCACAGCACTCCCGCCTGTCTGATTGACAGGCGGAGAGCTGCGCTGAGCTGGTCACGTGCTCAGCCAGCACTGCGATTTCGGACTCACTGCCAGGCCCGCGTGAGTCCAAAATCAATGAAAAGATTGCGGCTAGGGAGACCCCTAGTGGCCACATTTTCAAAACTAAAAAACACATAAAAGGAAGCATTTTTTTAAATTAAATCTAATTACAAAGTTGTTCTATATACAATCAGCTCTAACATATCAAAAACATTTTTGATGATAGGTACTCTTTAACTTAATATTTGGTTGCACACCCTTTGGTAAAAATAACTGAAATCAGTCGCTTCCAATAAGCATCAATAAGCTTCTTACACCTCTCAGCCGGAATGTTGGACCACTCTTCCTATGCAAACTGCTCCAGGTCTCTCTTATTGGAAGGGTGCCTTTTCCCAACAGCAATATTACGATCTCTCCACAGGTGTACAATGGGATTTAGATGCGGACTCATTGCTGGCCACTTCAGAACTCTCCAGCCATTTGTTGCCATCCATTTCTGGGTGCTTTTTGACATATGTTTGGGGTCATTGTCCTGCTGGAAGACCCAAGATCTTAGATGCAAATCCAGCTTTCTGACACTGGGCTGTACAGTGCGACCCAAAATCCGTTGGTAATCCTCAGATTTCATGATGCCAAAAAAATGACACCTGTCAAACTTGGAAGAAAAAAAAAAGAGAGTTTGACGACTGTTTTTGACGAGGTGCAATGGCAGTGTGAAATAAGCCTAAGCCTGAAGCCTGTAATTTTAGGAAAGCCAGAAAAAAAATTGTGTTTTTCTCCGGCTTTTCCCTCCGAAAATAATGGCGGCTATAGAATACAATGGGGTCCATCAGGACCCATTATTTACGGGTATGCTCCGGCAAAATTGCCCAAAAAAAAAAAAAGGGAGTTTGACGACCGAATTTACTGGAGCATACCGGCAGTGTAAAAGGCGCCTTACACTGGGAAACGGATGACAAGACAACTCAACATACTGACGCAACATTTAAACAGTCCTATAGATTGACATCATCACAGGACCACAAAAAAGCGGATCTAATATGGATTTAAAGAGGTTATCCAGGAAAAAACTTTTTTTTTTTTTATATATATATATCAACGGACTCCAGAAAGTTAAACACATTTGTAAATTACCTTTATTAAAAAATCTTATTCCTTTCAGTACTTATGAGCTGCTGATATTGAGTTGTTCTTTTCTGTCTGGGAACCGCCCAGTTTAGAAGCAAATCCCCATAGCAAACCTCTTCTACTCTGTGCAGTTCCCGAGACAAGCAGAGATGTCAGCAGAGAGCACTGTTGTCAGACAGAAAACAACAACTCAACTTCAGCAGCTGATAATTATTGATTTTTTAATAGAAGTAATTTACAAATCTGTTTAACTTTCTGGAGCCAGTTGATATATATATATATATATATATATATATATAAACGTTTTTTCCTGGAATACCCCTTTAAGATAAGCTTGTGGGAAAATTCACACTGCATAAAATGTTATTTTTACATATTTTATGGCATAATTGTAATTCTTTGCTGAAGAAAATGAGCAAGGTAAAAGAAAATATGTCGGGAAACGCATCGTGGTGTGAACTTAGCCTATGGGAGGAGTTGGTCTGATAAAAAAATAAAAACACCTCTGCACATTCCGTTCCACATCTTGATACACTTGTGTGCCACCCCTGAAATACGGATGGTGAAGCCGCTCGTGTGTATGAGGCTTTTAATCATCCAGTGCCCTGTCACACATGCCCGCTGCCGCCTGTACCGGGAGGATCTCTGCGGATCCACCTTAAGCCGTCGGCAGGCGGAGGGCTGGGCTCGGTGGGGTGGGATTTCCTGTGCGAGCAGGTCAGCTGTTCTCATGTCTGTCTGCTCCCCCTCCCCATTCAGTGTGTGTGTCTCCCTCCTCCGTGAGTCGTGCGGTCAGTGCCCCTCTCTCCCCCCTGGTGCCTCTCTCTTGGGATCTGACTAGTGATGTGTAACCTACAGAATGCCCAGCAGCACTGGAAAAAGGTTTAAGCCTACGAAATACATCCCTGTGTCCACTGCCGCTGCCTTACTAGTGGGGTCCACCACTTTGTTTTTTGTTTTCACGTAAGTACAAGCTGGATGGGACCGGGGCTGCCGGCTGGGAGGGCAGCGCTGTGCCGCGGGTGGGGCATGGCATCTGGGCTGCAGGCTGGAGGACCACAGGCCTGGATGTGGGAGCTGCTGCCAGTCCTCCGGTGCTAGGCCTTAGACTAGGCACCAGGGCTCTGCTCCTGTCACTGGATGGATGTGGGGCTGCTAGGCTATATATATGGCCTATTGTTCCTGCAGGGTACTGAAGGGCCCTGTGGTGGGGGGAGGGTATGCCTGGCACTGCTTATTCCAGGAGTATGGATTCCCTGCTGGGATGGATACAGATGCCCTCACCTTCAGAGGCAGGGCTATAGCACTTTGGCCAGGCTGGCATGAACTCCAGATAAGATGGTGCCTTCAGGATAATATGGCTTGTGCTATGACTATAGATCTATTATAACACTATTCTCCTTTATTTGTGGTAGATGGAGCCATTGGCATTACATGCTATGTATACTATGATATCCGTATTCAGAGCGTCCACCTGATCCAATGTCACCGGTTTTCTTGATATGGCTCGAATCCTTTAGTGTTTCCCAGTGTGCCTCCAGCTGTCTGTTGCAAAACTACAACTCCCAGCATGCCCGGACAGCCTTCGGCTGGAGGCACACTGGTTGGGAAACACTGCTTAGTGACAAGTACCTCTTGGGGTTGATAACTTTTACCGGTTTGCTATACGAGACCAGGGTTCACGTGAAAAATGGCGCTTTTTGCAGGCATTGAAGAGCGTTGTGTTGATGAATTTATAGATAAAGTGTACGTAGGTGTATTTTATGACTAGCGCTACGGCCGCATGCACAAGACGTTTTTGCAATACAGTTCCCGTATCAGGTTTTTGATGAAAAACGGATTCTTCAAAACCTGACTAAACTGTATCAAAACGCGAGTACAAACTAAAACCCGTATACAGTTAAAAAACATATACGGTTGGAAAAATGATGTCAGTTTGCATCCGTTTGTTAAGAAAAAAACGTATACGTTTTTAACTTTTCACTCCATTTTGAATAAAGTTTTACTTGTTTGTTTGAAATTCCTAGAAAAAAAACTGTGCAAAGTCAAAAACCATACGGTGAAAACCGGATGGAACCGTACCCACATATGGTTCTTTACGGTTCCCATTGACTCCCATGTTTAAAAAAAACTGTATACGGTTTAATATGGTTTTTCACCCGGACCAAAAAAACGTGGTAGACTACAGTTTTGGGTACGGGTAAAAAAAACGGACAAAACTGTATAAGATGCAAAACGGACTAAACCAGATGATGCGTTTGACATACGGTTTACAATGTTAAGTCAATGCATACAGTTTTCTATACGGTTCCTTACGGTTTTTAACTTGAAACCGTATACGGGAACTGTATAGCAAAAACGTGGTGTGCATGCACCCTACCATAGCTCCACAGCCTAACACTAGAGATGAGCGAACTTACAGTAAATTCGATTCGTCACGAACATCTCGGCTTGGCAGTTGATGACTTTTCCTGCATAAATTAGTTCAGCTTTCCGGTGCTCCGGTGGGCTGGAAAAGGTGGATACAGTCCTAAGAGACTCTTTCCTAGGAATGTATCCACCTTTTCCAGCCCATCGGAGCACCAGAAGGCTGAACTAATTTACGCAGGAAAAGTCATCAACTGCCGAGCCGAGAAGTTTGTGACGAATCGAATTTACTGTAAGTTCGCTCATCTCTACCTCACACCTAGATCACATGTATTTCAGTATGTGTTTTATATAAAATGTTGTAGTCGCAGACTAGAGACTGGGGGCAGCTGGTCAGGTGACCAGAAGCAATGTTGTGCAAGGAAAAATGCAGAAGGGGATGGAACACTATACCAGCACTGCATTAGCTTCATTTTCACCATTATTGGGCATCCCAGAGATCACACCTCCACGGATCATGAAATCAAGGGCATATCCTAGCTATAGAGATGGGAAAACCACTTTTTTAAGGGTACGTTCACACGGGCGGATTACCTGCAGAATTTCCGCAGCGTATTTCCTGCAGAAAATCTGCTACGGATTTTGCTACCATTGACTTTAATGGGTCCGAAGGAAAAATCTGCAAAATCTACCTCTATTGCGGATTTTCAGCTGACCCATTGAAGTCAGTGGTAGCAAAATCCGCTACGGATTGTCCGCAGCCAAAATGCTGCGGAAATTCTGCAGGTGATCCGCCCATGTGAACGTACCCTAAAGGTAGGGTCACACATGCCGCATTTTGCTGCGTATTTTCTGCAGCTGATTTTGCTACCTATTGCGAAACTATTGAATGTCTAGAAAAATAAGTAGCAATATACGGAACATGTGACCCTACCCTAAGGGTACATTCACACATACTGTATCTGCTGCATATTTTTTCTGTTCTCAACTATTTATATTGATTTAACAGCATGAAATCGGCAACAGTGGATACGGTATGTGTGTATGTAGTCTAAAGGTGGAATAAACCTATAATAGCTGTCAGCGACAGTTATGTCACCTGATGTCCCTCATACACAATGGGAGAGGGGAGGTAAGCTGCTGACAGAGCTCCGGCGACAGCCTAATACACCCCCAACACCTGTCCCCGTCCCCCCACATACACACACACAGGGGGAGATTTATCAAAACCTGTCCAGAGGAAAAGTTAAGTTGCCCATAGCAACCAATCGGATCATTTGTTTCATTTCTGAAAAGGCCTCTGAGAAATGAAAGAAGGGATCTCATTGGTTGCTATGGGCAACTTTGCTCAGCAACGTTTTCTTTGGACTGGTTTTGATGAATCTCCCCCATAATCTGTATAAACAATAGTAATTCAGCAATGATGTTTGGCCACTGTGTTCTTCCATACCTGTTAAAGGGGTACTATCCAAAGGAAACGGGATAAGATGTCTAATCGCGGGGGTCCCGCCACTGGGAACCCCCACAATCTCTCTTGTAGCACCATGTGTCATCTGCTGCACAGAGAGAAGTTCGCTCCGTGCCTGATGACTGGCGATACAGGGGCCGGAGTATTGTGACGTCACGGCCCTGCCACCTCAATGCAAGTCTATGGGAGGGGGCTTGGTGGCCATCATGCCCACTCCCATAGACTTGTATTTATAGGGGAAAAGATGTCTATGGGTGGAGTACCCCTTTAAGACATTTAGGCCCAGATTTATCAACGTGACTGGAACAAAAACTGTCCACTTTTGCCTGTAGCAACCAATCACAGCTCAGCTTTCATTTTACCAGAACTCGTAATGATATGAAAGCTGGGCCGTGATTGGTTGCTACAGCCAAAACCTGACAGATTTGGTTCCACTCACATTGCTAAATCTAGGCCTAAATGCCTTATCGGGTATGTAAAAACACAGTGGCTAAATATCATTTCTAATAAATCTGGACCATTGCGTGTTTTCATATGTCATTGTTTTTACCGAGATTTTCCCAAAAAGACTACATTTTGGAAAAGAATGACTAAAACCCACACAATTACTGAGCTGTATAAATAAACCTGGTGATCTGTAGTTTCTGGGTTTAATATTTATTTCAAAGGGGAGAGAGTCCAGTTTACATCAAACATTTCACACCAGCTTTATGATAGTGTAGAAATCACAGAAATGGTTGTAGTTTTGTTTTTGTATGTTTTATTCTTAGTTTTTTTTTTTTTTGGGGGGTGGGGAGGTGTTTAAGTAATTTAGAAAAGAAATAATAATTATTGAAAAAATTTACAAAAAATATATATATTTGTGTATGTATGTATGTATGTATATATATATATATATATATATATTATAAAAATTATTCATTTTTTTTCTTGGTCACTGCACCTGCACTCACATTTAAGCTCAGACATTTTTTTATTTATACAGTAATCTCTTGTCTGGACACTAGTAACCATGGAGTATTTCATGATATGTTTCCACCAGAATTTTCTGGGATGTAAAATTTGGCGCAAAGAGCTGCAATTTTGGGGCCAAACTCTGCAATTTTGGTGCAAAAAAAAATCCAATATGGCTGCAACAAGAAACAAATTGGCACGAAAAAAACAAAAGTGGCACGAAAAAGAATTTTCATATTTTCAAAGCAGCACAAAAGACCTTTGAAAATGTGAGGAGAAAAAAAAAGGTGTGAATAATATCACTGGAACAGAAATGGCAGTAGTTTTTAAGAATCTCCCCCACAGGACCTTACCTACAACACAGTAACTCCACATGTAGTCAGTCCAAAATCTCCTCATAACAGGTCTCATAGCAACCCCCTTAGCTCCAGTAGTTCCAGAGTATAAGTCTAGATACAAAGTGAATGCTGACAATATACCACTACCAAACGTATTTAAACACTTGCAAGTTCAAAAGCCTAAAGAAAGGATCTTACCCTCACTCCTGAGTATGGATATCGCACTGCAGCTGCCGATCCAGGCTGCAGGTGCCCAATGCTCCTCATGCCCTCTCTTAAATATCCCCTAAATGCGTCACTTCCGGACGAGATGTATCACATGATCATTATGAAATCATGTGATCACTATTTAATCTACTAAGATGCCAATCGCGTAACCAAGGAAAAGAGCGCATCACGTGAGCGCTATAAGCTCCCGCAATCTCTGCACATTCTCTAACCAAATAACCATTGCACCCATTTAGGCTAGTTATGTGATCATATACCTGTCCCCATAATGGATGCAAACCAGGTTGTTTCCAATGCAGAGAGCGTCTACACATAGCTAATGATCTCCCAATTTTGAGTGAAAAAACAGGACGGGGGGAAAAAAACTATAAAATATTACAAGGAAAATATTAAGCTTGCCAATCAGGAAAACAAAATGCACATCATTTAAATATACAAAAATTCCAAAAAAGAAAAATTATACATGAAGGGAAAATCAATACAAAACAATATAACCAAAAATACATACGTGCCAATATAACATCATAGTAGTCAAATTACATATATAGGTGTTCAAAGAGAAGAGAAGCACACTTAGTGTGCGAAACAGGAGCTCGGTCGCACATCACTATCCCCCCACTACCCTCTCCCTCTGTTATATTGTAACGTGAGTATGCTTCAATAAAGAAGAACATACCAGCTGAGATGGTGAGTTGCCGATTTCTTCTCTTTGAATACCATATGAAAATCTCATTGTGTCAGAGCAGCACCCAGCTACACCGACGCATATCCAACACGTTAGTTTCCTCCATAAGCGCTGTGCCGTGCTACTTCTTGTATGAACTGTTACATATATAGGTGTGCAGCGAGATATAGGCTGACCAGGCGCTAGCAGGACTAAGGCGGTGATGTCAGTGATGCGAGGCAATGGTGGAGTGCGTGTGTAATCCCACAGGAATGCCGTTCACAGGTGGTGCAAAGTCCAAACATAGAACAGATGCAGAATATATCAAGAAAAGACAAAGACTGCACTCACCAACGGCAACGGAGCGTTTATTTCAGCATGTGAAGTAACAAACAGGTAGGTAGAGGGAGGCGGGGGACGTACGTCCCCCGCCTCCCTCTACCTACCTGTTTGTTACTTCACATGCTGAAATAAACGCTCCGTTGCCGTTGGTGAGTGCAGTCTTTGTCTTGATATAAATTACATATATACAGTGCTCATCAGAGCCGATATGTGCAAGGTTTTCTCACCTATTTTAATAAACATAAGGGTCAAAACGAAATAATGCCACAGACTCCATGATTCAACATATCAGTGAATGCGGCCATTGTTGGATAACTTGAAATATAAACATTTTGAATGAGAACAGTAGGAGGAGTAATGGTAGGGATGACTATACAAAACAGCCATATGTCAAACGTTCATTTAAGCCTAGTGGTGTTACAGACCCCATTCTGAAAATCCATTCCGACTCCTTTTGTAGGATACGTCTATCCCACGCACCTCCCCTCGGGGATCTCCGAACAACTTCCATTTCACAAAGAGAGATTTACTGGGGGGGAATTTATCAAAACCTTTCCAGAGGAAAAGTTGCCCATAGCAACCAATCAGATTGCTTCTTTCATTTTGCAGAGGCCTTGTTAAAAATGAAAGAAGCGATCTGGTTGGTTGCTATGGGCAACTGGGTAACTTTTCCTCTGGACAGGTTTTGATAAATCTCCCCCACGATCTCCCCCATGCATTTCCCATATGTGCTGTGATACAGGGGTGGCTCTTCTGTTCTGTATATCACATATATGTTCGCGGACCCTTTTCTTGAGGGCCCTCTTTGTCTTCCATACATATTGTAATGGACGGCTACATGTGCAAACATAGATTACACCTTCTGTATCACAGTTTACGAAATCACGGATCCAATATTCTCTCCCTGTTACCACACTGCAAAAGGTCTTGTTGGATATTGTTGCATGCCCTACACCTACCGCAGCGAAAACTGCCAACAGGTTTCCTCTCCAGCCAGGTGCCCTCTCTTTTCGGTCCTTGGAAGGTATACCCTTTTTATGGTGATGGGGATGAAAACTATCCCATCTTAGTAAACTGTTCGCCACTGTGGGCTTTCTGAAAGTGGTGGTTTCCAAAAAACCTGCATCCGCTCTTCTGATGAACACACCCAAAAATGGCAGTTCATGACTGTCAATCTCAAATGTGTATCTCAGACCCAATGGGTTGTGATTAAAGGGGTACTCCGGTGGAAAACTTTTTTATTTTTTTTAAATCACCTGGTGCCAGAAAGTTAAACAGATATGTAAATTACTTCTATTTAAAAACAAAACAAAAATGTTAATCCTTCCAGTACTTATTAGCGTCTGTATACTACAGAGGAAATTCTTTTCTTTTTGGATTTCTTTTCTGTCACGAACACAGTGCTCTCTGCTGACAACTCGTGTTCATTTCAGGAACTGTCCAGAGCAGCATATGTTTGCTATGGGGATTTTCTCCTGCTATGGACAGAGGTGTCAGCAGAGAGCACTGTGTTCGTAACAGAAAAGAAATCCAAAAAGAAAAGAATTTCCTCTGTAGTATACAGACGCTAATAAGTACTAGAAGGATTAAGATTGTTTAATAGAAGTAATTTACAAATCTTTTTAACTTTCTGGCACCAGTTGATTTAAAAAAAAAAAAGAAAAAAAAAAGTTTTCCACTGAAGTACCCCTTTATGGCCATCTACAAAGCAGGCTTCTTGTGAATCAGCCTGCTGTGTGAGCTGGGAGTGTATTAGGCTGGGTTGACACTACGGTTTGTAATTACGGTTCCCGTATACGGCTGGGAGGAGGGGTGGGCGGGGCTTAATCGCGCCGCCCGCACTCAGCCGTATAGGGAACTGTAGTTAATGTATGTCTATGAGCCGACCGGAGTGAACCGCAGCCTCCGGTCGGCTGCTTTTTCGGCCGTATGCGGTTTCCCGACCGCAGGCAAAAACGTGGCACAGGGTATAAAAGGGGGAATTAAATTATATTAGGGGGAGATAAGTGAAGATTAACCCCTTAATGACGCAGGACGTATATTTACGTCCTGCGCCGGCTCCCGCTATATGAAGCGGGATGGCGCCGCGATCCCGCATCATATCGCGTCGGTCCCGGCGCTCATCAACGGCCGGGACCCGCGGCTAATATCACACATCGCCGATCGCGGCGATGTGCGGTATTAACCCTTTAGAAGCGGCGGTCAAAGCTGACCGCCGCTTCTAAAGTGAAAGTGACCCGGCTGCTCAGTCGGGCTGTTTGGGACCGCCGCGGTGAAATCGAGGTGTCCCGAACAGCTTGCAGGACACCGGGAGGGCCCTTACCTGCCTCCTCGGTGTCCGATCGGCGAATGACTGCTCCGTGCCTGAGATCCAGGCAGGAGCAGTCAAGCGCCGATAACACTGATCACAGGCGTGTTAATACACGCCAGTGATCAGCATAGGAGATCAGTGTGTGCAGTGTTATAGGTCCCTATGGGACCTATAACACTGCAAAAAAAAAGTGTTAATAAAGGTCATTTAACCCCTTCCCTAATAAAAGTTTGAATCACCCCCCTTTTCCCATAAAAAAAATAAAACAGTGTAAAAAAAAAATAAACATATGTGGTATCGCCGCGTGCGTAAATGTCCGAACTAAAAAAATATATCATTAATTAAACCGCACGGTGAATGGCGTACGCGCAAAAAAATTCCAAAGTCCAAAAAAAACTATTTTGGTCACTTTTTATACCATTAAAAAAATGAATAAAAAGTGATCAAAAAGTCCGATCAAAACAAAAATCATACCGTTAAAAACTTCAGATCACGGCGCAAAAAATGAGTCCTCAAACCGCCCTGTACGTGGAAAAATAAAAAAATTATAGGGGTCAAAAGATGACATTTTTAAACGTATACATTTTCCTGCATGTAGTTATGATTTTTTCCAGAAGTCCGACAAAATCAAACCTATATAAGTAGGGTATCATTTTAACCATATGGACCTACAGAATAATAAGGTGTCATTTTTACCGAAATATGCACTGCGTAGAAACGGAAGCCCCCAAAAGTTACAAAATGGCGTTTTTTTGTCGATTTTGTCGCACAATGATTTTTTTTTTCCGTTTCGCCGTGCATTTTTGGGTAAAATGACTAATGTCACTGCAAAGTAGAATTGGCGACGCAAAAAATAAGCCATAATATGGATTTTTTGGTGGAAAATTGAAAGGGTTATGATTTTTAAAAGGTAAGGAGGAAAAAACGAAAGTGCAAAAACTGAAAAACCCTTAAGGGGTTAAACGACATTAGGAGATTCTACTGTAATATTGCTTTTTACTGTGTTTTATAGGTAATTAAACTCTGGAGTGAGTACAGTACAGTATTCTGTGTTAGGAAGATTTTTAAGCCTTTTTTTTCCCCCAATAAGGGACATCTCTCAATAGTGGACCCTTCTTTTATTCCCTGTGTCCGCTATTGGGAGATTCTACTGTAGTACTAAGAAATTTTAGTTTTGCAACAGCTGGATTCACCCTGGTCAGGAAACACTGGCTTATTGCATGGATGTGAGCACATGTGTGTTTCAATCGGTGAGGTGGCTAATGTGTGGGAGGGAGAAAAGTTACCTCATGCTTACAAACAAGGAATCATGGAACTTGAAGTTTAAGGGAATGAACTCTAACAGGAAATAGTCAGTTCACAATGAGAAAGCAGCAACGTTATGGTAATCTCACAACATAGCCAATTACCCCACAGATCTTTCCTAAGCATGTCCATTACTGTTTAGCAGGTACCGGTAGGTACTAAAATCACCTTCTGGTGGATAACCTCTTTTAATACCATCATTTATACAACAATGGAGACAGTCAAGATTGCAGCTTCTGCGCTTTCTATAGATTCAGTCAAGTGCATAGAAGTAAAACTTGTAATATACTTCTTTTTTGCATTTACCTTCTTTTATAAACAATGAAATAGACATACGTTTTACCAGTTTGCACTGTGCAGGTCTTGGCGTTTTCTACCCTCCAACAATTATGTTATTTTTAAGCCATTATCACTTTGTGTCTCTCTGTGGGATGTATCTGGATGATACATTGTGGTTGAATCACAGTAGTTTTTAAAAACTGTTTCTTGGTCCTTATGAAAGACTTGATTCCATTTTCTGAGCTCTATTCTGTACAACCACTAATTTAAGCCTGGCAAGACTAGAATACTTCATGGAGCAAAATGTTAGTACAGACAGTGACGTGTGAGGCCTCATACACACAGCTGTATTACCGTTTAGAAAGCCGGAATGGGGTTTCTTATTCTTGTACATGGGGCCTCTACTGTTCCTCTCGTTTTGTAAGTAGGGACAAAAAAGTTGACTGTGTACAGCCTTCTGGGTTGAAGTGACATGTTTTAGTAGCTTAATTTTAACACTGTAATCCTATTCTTGACAAGGAAGTTGACTTGAAAAGTGATTCCATACATCAAGAATGGACTATACTGTAATTTAGATGCCTTGTTCATGAATCCTGTCTGAACCTATTGATCGGTGCTGGTATAGCTTGGTAATTATCATGGTCATAACATGAAGACACCGGTCCTAGATTAGTCTGGCATACGCCATCCAGCCAGGAGTATTCAGTGAAGAGCATTTTCATGAGCCTTTTTAAACAAAAATAATTTAGATTAAAACCCTACTCTATTTTTATAAATTTTTGCTGTGATTTTAAAGAGGAAAATATCAAACCACTTGCAGTTTTTAGACTTGTATATATTCTTGTATATTGCCATGTGTGGTACAAACAGTCATAGCAAAAGCCAACTTAAGGGTTCACCTATAAAGTGTTTATTTTAAATTTAAAAAAAAAAAAAATTTCGTTGTTTTTCTTACGTTCCCCTGATCTGATCCATTTCCAAATCTGGCAGGAAAAAGGTCCTTGTTATATCAATCCAAGTGTGCTCCCTTAAGCCTCATCCTTAAAATACCCTATTCAAATTAGACATGTGTCAGTCAAACCCAACTCACCTCTGACAGACGATGATGTCAGAAAGAGGCTCAGCCATGTTAGATTTCAGCTGTCCAGACCTTTTTTAAGCCACCACCAGAGCGGTCTGGCAGAGGTGTACCCCTCTTCTTCTCATTCCAAGCACATATACACTTGGCCAAGCATAGAATTCATTTTTAGGAGGTGGTATGGCCATTTGTTTCCCAGGCCATTTGTTTTCCTGAAACCTGAAGCAATTGTGAGTTCTAAGCTGGTGAAATCCACGGCAGCCTACTCCACGGCCAGGCTGGACACCAGGTTTGACCCTTTTAATCCACATATGTAAGCATTGAAAGGATAGAATTTAACTGACAGCCGGAGAGTGAGGAGCGAGCTGCACTTCACCCGGCTGTAGCTCACTATCACAGCAGGTCTCAGGAGTGAGGTGAGATCTAAACATTTGACCTGTCTGGACAACATGCTATCAGGGAAATTCCAGTATTGTGAAGGAGGGAGCTTATATTACTGCTCAATAGATTTTAAGGTACATTAGTTTCGCTCAGAACAGGTTCACTGCAGTCTTTTCTGAGAGAGGCTTCCTGCTGTCTTAAAATCTTATGAGCAGTAATATGAGCTCCCCTCTCCATATTGCTGGTCTCTACCTGAGCAAACAGAATAGGGATGGAGCTCTTTTCTAACAGAAGTCACAGCTACAAGCCAGACAGCTTAACTCATGATGGAAGATTTGTGTAGTATGGCTAATAAAGCAATTTATACTTTTTGACACCATACACAGCATTTTAAACCTGTAGGTTCATAGTCCAGGCTAAACAAATGAATCACACTAGTCAGAATAAATACACTCATGGGGAAACCTCCCATGTTGATGTCATATCCTATTTTCAACACAAAATATGTTGTAACATTTTAAGAACCCCATATAGTGATTCACATATTGTTAAAAAAAATTCAGTGTTAGTTCAATAATTTAAGCCCTTGGGTATGCAAGTTTCCAGTAAGCCTCCCTCAGTAATAGTTGGTAAATATCTCCACCATCTTTTGTATGCTTCGGATTTTATACAGACTGGTCTCATTTTAAACTTTTACAACTTTTGCTGCATTAAAAAAACATTGTGGTCAAAGGTGTTTATTTTTTGTCAATTTGTTCCTCTTTAACAGGAATTGTAGTTTGTAAAGCTGCATTCTATTTCTAACATTATATAATGAATTATGCTGTTCAAGAAATTGGAACATTTGCTAGTTTTTCATCAACATATTCTAAAATGATCCTTATGAAATTATCTGGATCTATAATGATGAATGCTGCGGCCCCCTCCATTCTGGAATGGTAGGGGTCCCAGAAGGTAAACCCTAACATTGCTGTCATATCCTATCCAAGACATCCATGTTTTTTCTTGTAAACCCATTTAAGGCCATTTTCCTGTGCACATTACTTTCTGTGTTTTGGACCACCAGAACATAAACAAAACACAAAGCATGTGTTTTGAGTATAAAAAAAACACCACGGACTACAAGAATACCAAGAGCAAAAACTCTCTGGGCATTCTGCTATTTTAATGTAGACTTTAAACTGACATTTGGCTGCAGTGTTTTGGGCAAAGAAATACACAGATCAAGTCCACCAAATACACAGAAAACATGGCATGCTTGGTTCTAGCCTATAAAGTGTTTTTATTTTATTTTTATTTTTTTGTGAATAAAATCTAGTTTACTTTTATGTTTTATGTCTAATCCCGGTCAGTTTTATAGAATGAAAAAGAGTTGAGAATGTTGTTTGCCATAGGAGGGTCCCCAATGATAAGCAGGCAGCAGATATACTGGCAGAAACACCTCATGATAAAACCTTTTATAGTACCTGTTAACCCCTTAAATGGTCACTCTCATTAAAACTAATTTTTGCTATTGCACTCCTTATGGTAAATGAAAAAGATTTCTAATATACTTTGTTTAAAAAAAATTAAGTTTTCTATGTTTTATTTGTGCTTAAAAAAGCTCAAGAGCACATTTTCCCCATCTTATACACAGACTTAGGACCGAGGTCCAAACACAGGAAGTGCAGCCTGGAGTGCTGAGGGGGGGGGGGGTGTCCAACCAACAGCATATGGCAGTTAAGTGTGAGAGGAGCTATGATTGGATGAGACTGGACACGCCCCTCCCCCTCAGCACTCCAGACTGCACTTCCTGTGTTTGGACTTCGGTCCTAAGTCTGTGTATAAGATGGGGGAAAATGTGCTCTTGAGCTTTTTTAAGCACAAATAAAACATAGAAAACTTCATTTTTTTTTAAACAAAGTATATTAGAAATATTTTTATTTACCATAAGGAGTGCAATAGCAAAAATTAGTTTTAATGAGAGTTACCCTTTAACACAAATTGATATGGCTGGTGATGGGTTAACATGGCAGCCTGGTGCTTAATGGCGGCACCACTGCATTCAAACTATGGAGCTGTGGAAGATAGTCAAGTAAATGTTTACTAAATTATATTCAACAGTCTCTTAGCGTTTAAATGGAATGACAGCATACGTACTTGACTGCTGCTCCATTCAAACACGGCATGGTGGACCCCCTAGCTCGTTATTGGTGGAGTTCCAGCTCTCCGACCCCACTGGTCAGACGCTTATCAACTATTCTGTGGATAGGTGATATGTTTTTTTGATCAGGAAAACTCCTGTAAGACCCCATATAGGGTGTTCCTTAGGTTAGAGTACATGGCAACTTTGGCTGTGACAAGGGTCGTATCGCCAAAGATTGCCATGTTGCGCTTCAAGATTGCTGTCTGGCTGGGGTGTTGTGACCCTCCTCTACTTACATTAGCTGTGATGTAGCATAATTCTGAAGCAAATTACGGTGATAATTACTGGGGCCAAAGTTTCTGTGTAGCCCTAGAGTTATTGGGTTAAAATCAATATATGGTCTATGCTTTGCCTATTACACCAGCTCCCACCAGCCTGTAAATCCATAATATAGTTTCTAGACAACCCCTTAAGCTTATTAACAATCCTAGAAAAATGAAGTGTGGATTATGATTCCTATGGTCTACAACTGCTCTTTCTCTGTTTGTTTGGGGTACAGTTTAGTCTGGCTCCTTAATGTTTCTGTCAGATGAACAATGGACTGAACTCAGCTTGTTGTGTTATGGCTGCTTTGTTCTTCCCCCTGGGATACCCTTTGACCTAATGCATTGCAGGGAATGTTATCGACTGTCCTGGTTTACCATCGCAGCATGTCAGCTCTGTTCTAAGTATATTCATGTAGATAAGGCAGCATTCTGGTAAATTGTAAAATGCTGCATTGTTCGTACTGTACAGGCCATAGTATATTTTGCATCAGTTTAGGTAGGGAACAATGTGAAAGGATGCTAGTGTTTAGAATTCTATTCCTGTGACTGCAATCCCTGCTGCTTCATTGTCTTGATCTTCTAATTGTATAAACATCTCCCCACACATTAAACTAATAAGTAGTTAATCCTAAGTCTCAGGAAGATAAGAAGATCGCTCTGCCTTTTATAGCAAAGTAGACTGCCCAATACCCATGTAGTGGTTGGATTATACTTCATAGCTGAGGATTCTTGGGTTTATACTATAATGACTTAGAATAAGCCTAGTGGATGCACAGTGGAACATGCGCAAGGATTTAGAATGAGTTCATCCTAGATGCTATAAAGACATTTTTTGGATCTTCTTGAAGGAACCAATGGTGCTCCAGTTATAAAATTCCCATATGGTAAGGGCTTCCTGGAAAGACTTCTGTCTAGGGCAGCGAGGGCCATCATTACATTTAAAGGGGTTGTCCAGGAGAAGGTATTTTCCTGTCTTGCTCCCTGGCGCTCACTTCAGTCTTCCGCATGCCATGGAAGTTTACAATGCTGCCACATCCTGCAACTATTGGGCATTGCATACAGCCATGATTTTGCGTGCACAACATAATGGTCCCTTTAGACTAGTTGCACATTGGAAGGCTATACTTGGGATTTTCAGCTAAAAATAGCCAGCGTTTTCACATGTGCTTTCACAATGGCAAATGAACACAGTTGTGTGGAATTCATAAGGATTTATTGCAGAATTGCTGCTGTGGAAGTAGGTGCGGATTAAGCAAATGTGAAAACAAAAAAAAAATATTCATAGTTCTGCTGCTGCAACTATAGAGAAAGGGAGAGGGGGGGCTCAATCCACACACAAAACCCATACGGTATAAGTACGGGTGCTGACAAACTTCAAAAACAGCACTGAAATAGCAGAACACCAGAATTATAGTAATAAATAAATCTCTTTCAAATATATTACTGCGCTTCATTACAAAGAATTGCACAATCTCCAAATTGTGTAGCATTGGATTTTCTTCTGCAGCACTTACTGTACATCCCCGTGGGATGAAAAGCCTTGTACCGACATCAACGCTCTTCATGATCACATTCCAACTACTGGCCAGTCTCCAGTAAGGAAGACGACAGTCTAGTCTAATACACCTCTCTTACTGCCCTTTTCACGGAGACAGCTTTACTTTATGTGATCAGTTTATCATACAATCAGCAAGCGCTTCCCTAGAAACATTTCTACTATGAGCTATAATTCCTGCTAGGACATGCATATTGCCTTTTTATAGAATGCCTTAATATATGACATTTCTATGGTTAAAAGATGAACAAAAGTGTCTGCAAAAGTATAAAAGGCATTCGAATACGGAAAATGATTGAGTTTACAAGCCCAAAACCTACAACAACTCTGCTGTGTTCCCATGACAAAACTTCTGCTTATGCTAAGTTTCCACTTTTTTGGGGGCCCCAATGGCTTTTTTTAGTTGAAAAAACGCTGTGTACAGATGTTAGCTGTAAATCAACGAAAAGACGCAAAATTCTTTTTCCACTTTGCATTTTCAGTTTGGCGTTTTTTTTAAATCCTTTTGGCGTTTTTTTCACTTTTTTATTTTTTCGTTTTTCAGCATGTTGACCCTATGGCGTTTTTTTCCCCCATGAAATCGTGACTTATTTCTCCCATAGAAGTCTGGGAGTAAAAAAAAAAGCCAAGAAAAACACCATGTGGGTTTTAACTTTGGCATTTTGGAAGGTGGTTTTTATTCTTTTTTTGGACTTTAGTGACTTTTTTTTTTAGTGATGGAGATATCTTTTTTATTTTTTATTTTTTGTTATAAAATTTTGTAGGTTACCATTAAAAGAAGAGAAAAAAATACAGTAGTGATGGAAAAATAGTATTTAACGAAATGTAATCTTTTTTATAACATTTTTATTTTTAACCTCTGTACGCCCTGAGCCCGGTCCCGGTGTTTAAAACGAGGTCAGGCCGTGGTCGGTCCCGGCTGCTATTTGTAGCCGGGACCCTGGGCTAACAGCGCGTGGTACCGATCGGTGTACCGTGCCCTGTTAACCATTCAGATGCGGCGATCAAAGTGAAAGTAAACGCTTCCCGGCAGCTCAGTCGGGCTGATCGGGACATCGCGATAAAATCGTGATGTCCCAATCAGCTACGATGCAAGCGGAGGTCTCCTTGCCTGTCTCCGCGGCGTCTGATCGGGGTTTGATTGCTCCAAGCCTGAGCTACAGGCTTGAGCAATCGAGCCCCTATCTCGCTGATCCATGCAAAGCTATGGCTTTGCAGGGATCAGCATAAGAGATCAGTGTGTGCAGTGCTATAGGTCCCTATAGGAGCTATAACACTGCAAAAAAAAGTGAAGAAAAAAAAAGTTAACAAAGGTCATTTAACCCCTTCCCTAATAAGTTTGAATCACCCCCCTTTTCCCATGGGAAAAAAAACCCAGTGTAAATAAAAATAAACGTGGTATCGCCGCGTGCGGAAATGTCCAAACTATAAAAATATATTGTGAATTCGCACGGTCAATGGCGTATGCACAAAAAAATTCCAAAGTCCAAAATAGCGTATTTTTGGTCACTTTTTATATAATTAAAAAATGAATAAAAAGCAATCAAAAAGTCAGATCAATACAAAAATGGTACCGATAAAAACTTCAGAACACGGCGCAAAAAAGGAGTCCTCATACCGGCCCATACGCGGAAAAATAAAAAAGTAATAGGGGTTAGAAGATAATTTTTTACATATAAATTTTCCTGCATGTAGTTATGATTTTTTTTTCAGAAGTACGTCAATTTCCAACCTATATAAGTAGGGAATCTTTTTAACCGTATGGACTTACAGAATAAAAATAAGGTGTTATTTTTACCGAAAAATGCACTGCGTAGAAACGGAAGCCCCCAAAAGTTACAAAATGAAACTTTTTTTTCTTCAATTTTGTCACACAATTAATTTTTTTTTCCGTTTCGCCGTGGATTTTTGGGTGAAATGACTGTCACTGCAAAGTAGAATTGGTGGCGCAAAAAAATGAGCCATCATATAGAATTTTATGTGCAAAATTGAAAGTGTTATGATTTTAAGAAGGTGATGCGGAAAAAATGAAAATGCAAAATCGGAAAAACGCTGAGTCCTTAAGGGGTTAAACAGGGATCAATTTATGTGTGCAGGCAGGGCACTGAAAATGTAGCCAACAATTAGGGATGTCCCGATACCGATACTGGTATCGGGGCTGATACTACCCATTTGTATGGTATCGGGGACTCATTTAATGTCCCCGATACCATGTCCGATACCTGTTGCCACTCCGCTGCCCTGTTCTCCCATCCGCATCATGGTGTTCCATGGAGATGCATGTGACACACGCGTCACTCCAACTCCTCCCCTGCGCCCAGCGTGATGCTACGGAGGAAGCAAAGTGACGTTTATGTTGCATGCTCCTCCATAGGACGCCATGATGCGGACGGTAGAACGGGGCAGTGGAGCAGCAGCATCTGACAGAGCACAGCTGCTGGTGAACTGTCTGCAAGGAGGGGGCTGCTACGGGGGGACCTGCTGTCATCTAAACGGGGGGGGCCCTGCTGCTTAAATGGGGCCCACTGTCTACAGGGGCGCTTCTACTAATGTCGACAGGGGGGCTGCTCTTTACAAGGGGGGCTGCTGTCTACAGGGGGGCTGCTACTAATGACTACCAGGGGGCTGCTGGTAATGTCTGCAAGGGGATACTACCTACTATTCAAGGCAATCTTACAGCAGAGTCACCTGCACTAACTTGAATTTATATGTAGATAGTGCAGGTGACCTGGTTTCTACTGCTGCTCACCATGTGAACATCAGCGCAATGGCTCCGGAGACATTGGTCTCGCCGTCAATGAGAATTCCCTGTTCTGCCCAATGGAGGAGAGAGATCTTGGCTCATACTACAGCAGCCGTCTCCATTGTACACAACAAGGAACCCACATATCAGTACGGTAAGCAGCGCCAGAGACCGGGTCACCCCGGTGTCAGATTTAAATCGTAAGTACTCGTACTTGGTATTAGCGAGTACTAGAATTCAAGTATCGGCACTCGTACTCGGTCACCCGTGTCACTTCTGGGGTCCGTTGTGATCCTCCTGTATAATGTATAGATGCGGCTGGCCGCTCTTCTATGGTCCCCTGCACTGCCTTATATATACACCTATTCCTATTTCCCGCAGAGAGCTGTGATTGGCCAGATGTTCCAGCCAATCACAGCTCTCTGTGGGAAATATGAATGTGTGTGTATATATACGTCAGTGCACGGGACCATATGAGAAAGGCCGGCCGCATCTATACATTATACAGGAGGATCACAGTGCTCAATGCTGGGAGCTGTAGTACCTGCATTAATAGACAGATCACAACAGATGTCAGAAGTTACACTTGCTGCGATCTGTCTATTAATGCAGGTACTACAACTCTCAGCATGGAGCAGAGTGTGCTCCATGATGGGAGTAGTAGTATCTGCAGTAGAGGACAGATCACAGGGGATCTCACTCTTGACACCTGATGCGATCGTCCTTTCTATTGCAGAGATGCAGAGTGGCTTTCTACAGCGCTCGCATCTCTGCCCTATACTCTGGCAGGCCAGTGATATGAATAGAATATCACTCATTCATATTTCCCGCTGAGAGCGGGGATTGGCTGCAACCATCCGGCCAATCCCCACTCTGGGCGGAAAATATGAATGATGTTCTGTTCACATCAATGGCAGGTCCGGAGTACAGAGCAGAGATGCGAGCACTGTATAGAGCCGCTCCGCATCACTGCAATAGATAGGACGATCGCATTGGGAGTCAGTCGATATGTCTATTAGTACAGGTACTACTACTCCCATCATGGAACAGTCTGTTCCATGCTGGGAGTAGTAGTACTACCTAAAAAAGTGTAAAGAAAAAAAAATTGTGACACATACACACACTTTATTAAAAATGTATTACAATTTTGTTAGAAAAATTTCGTTAAATAAATTTTTTCCCATCCCTACTGCATTTTTTTTTTTTTTTGTATTTAACAAATTTTTTAAAAAAAATCGCCAAAGGGGCCAAAAATGCAATTTCCACTCAAGTGCAAAAACGCCAGGAAATTGCACTGGCGTTTTTTTTCTGGCATTTTTTTCCCTTACAAAACGCAGGGGAAAAAAAAAGTGGAAACTTTGTTTTAAAGGGGTACTCCGCACCCCTAGACATCTTATCCCCGCTGCTGGGGACCTCCGGGATCTCGGCAGCAGCACCCACCTGTACGGCTTTCACCTCGCATCGGCAACGCTGCAGGCTTTGGATCCCGTCCACAATGACGGACGTGCGTGACGTCACGACTCCGCCCCGGGTGATGTCACGCTCCGCCCCCTCAATGCAAGTCTATGGGAGGGGGCATGACGGACCTCCCATAGACTTGCATTGAGGGGGCGGGGTGTGATGTCACAGGGGGCGGAGTCGTGAGGTCACACTTGTCTGCCATTGTGGTTGGGATCCAAAGCCTCCAGCGTTGCCGGTGTGAGGTGAAAGCCGTACAGGTGGGTGCTGCTGCCGAGATCCCGGGGGTCCCCAGCAGCGGGACCCCGGTGATCTGACATCTTATCCCTTATCCTTTGGATCGGGGATAAGATGTCTAGGGGTGTGGAGTACCCCTTTAAGGACATTTGGGGGAATTTATCAATGCTTGCACAAGAAAATTGGTGTGAAAAAGTTGCAAGTTTTTTGTGCAAAACGCAGGAAAAGTAGCAAAATGAGGCCTGCACAAAAACGTGTGCCTATATGATGTCCGTTAACTGGTATGCATGCCTTAAAGGGGTACTCTGCTGGAAAACTTTTTTTTTTTTTTATATATATTTTTTTTTAATTAATTGATGCCAGCAAGTTAAACAGAACAGATTGGTAAATGACTTCTATTTAAAAATCTTAATCCTTCCAGTACTTATCAGCTGCTATTTGCTCCACAGGAAATTCTCTTCTTTTTGTATTTCCTTTCTGTCTGACCACAGTGCTCTCTGCTGACACCTCTGTCCATGTCAGGGACTGTCCAGAGCAGTATAGGTTTGCTATGGGGATTTGTTCCTGCTCTGGACTGTTCCTAAAATGGACACAGGTGTCAGCAGAGAACACTGTGGTCAGACAGAAAGGTAATCCAAAAAGAGAGCTTCCTGTGGAGCAAATGGCAGCTGATAAGTACTGGAAGGATTAAGATTTAACATTGTGGCACCAGTTGATTTAAAGAAAAATGTTTTCCAGCGGAGTTGCCCTTTAATAAATTCCCACTATTGTGTGGCATTCAATTTCTATATGATATATACTCTTGGGCTGCATTATTTATATGGGTATAAGACAATTACTGTAGCCTAGCACACACAAAAGTTTTTTTATTTTTTTATTTTTTTTTTTACTTGTGCCAGTCAACAGTATTCCTTTGTCTGTGTCCATGTTATGCTTAGTAAACTGTTGGCTGGCACTTGTAAAAAAAGAACCTTTTATGTCTGCTAGAGTACAGTAATTGTGTTATGCCCCTATAAATAATGCAGGTTAGGAGTATGTATGATATTGAGTTTTGAATGCTTTAGCTGTCAGATCCCACTTACTTTGTTTATTTTAGAAACTGTACATATGTGTATATTTATAGAAACTGTACATATGTGTATATTTATAACCTGTAGCAGAATGAACTGTCAATTTTAATGTCTACATCCAAAAATAATGTTTTATCTGAGCAGCTGTAGTTCCCTGCAGCCTAAAGCATTGTAATCATAAGTATGATCAGTGATCATTCTCTATCACATCCACCACTAATTTTAACCTTTTAGTAGATGTATACATTTTAAATTATGTGTGTACATGTGTCCTTTCCTGTTATGGGCATCTTTAGACTTGTTTCACACGAGCATATTACATGTGTGTTTTTGGGTCAGTTTTACAGCCACAAGTCCTGTTCTGGCCACTGGTCTGATGACCCAAACTGCTAGCTGTCACTTCAGATCATTATACCAGCAGTCAGGTCAGGACTTGCAGCCATAATACAAATGTTAAAATGTATTTGTAATATGCCTGTGAAATATGTTTTTTTCTGGGGAGGGTCACATGTAGTGCATCCGCAGTGTGAAATATGCTGCGGATGTGCTGATGCCAGTCACTAGAACAAGCTCTCTGTTGCGGCTGCATGTCTGCATGTAGCAGCTGGTTTCCCGCTGCAGATCTGCTACGAGCAGACATACAGGGCTACATGCCCGCAACAGGGAGCTTGCTCCAGTGACTGGCATTGGAGCATACGTAGTGTGTAATATGCTGTAGGTGTGCTGTGTGTGACCCTTAGGGTGTATTTACACACACCAGATCCGTTGCAGATTTGCAGTTGTAAAATCCACAGTTGCAAATTTTGCAAGGCAATGACTTTATTAACATGGCAGTCAAACATACATAAGAATCGCATTGTAAAATCGGCAGTTGTGGATCGTGTGTGTGTGTGATGCATCCTCAGAGTAAGTCCACATATAGCCTATTTGCAGCACAAATCTGGACCTAATATGGATTTGTAGTGAATTGTCTGCTGCAGATTTTCTAGGAAATTTATGACGAAAATTTGTCTATTTTAACCTCCATGTTAAAATCAGTATGAAATATCCCAATGAATCCACATAAATGGATATACCATGGCACTGCAGGTCAATATCCATGCGGAAAAGTGAAATATCATTCATTTTACCATTGTTGTATTACACTACAGATTTTCCATCCACTGGAAATCCAAAGCAAATCTGCTACATGTGAACTTAACCTTACAGTGAGGCCTTTGTAGTAATGTGTAGGCTTTTGGCACTGGCGACAGTAAAAGCCAGCTACTGTTGCCTAGACAAGGGCATGCTGTGTTCTGACTCTCTATGATGGATTGTCCTCATCTGGTTTAGGTTGACTTTGTTGAATTTGATTCCACCCCGGGCAGTCCCTTTATATATAGTAGCTGCATTGCTGAAGAAGTCTCAAAATAACCTGTTAGAAATGGGCATGAGGAAGACATGCTGCACCCATTCTCCGTTGTCTCTCCTCCGCCATGTAGGACGCAGGAATGGTTTAATCTCCACTCTCTTTATAGTTACAACAGGTGCTTGTTTTGCGACAAGGAATTTCCCTTATCCATTGTGGTAATTCTCCCTTCTAATTGAAGGCCTTTTTATTGCCATGTTTTGGTTCATGGCAACTGGTATGGGCATAGCCACCCACTTGACTTATTACTGCGTGCTTCATCCTGATGGGGCTGTAATAAAAAGATATAACTGGCTTCCACGGCAAATGCTTCTGAACACAGGATCACTCCTGCTCCGAATATAGAACACCATTGGGAGTGAGGTGCTTTTCTTATCTATTTACTATGTGGACTGATATTTTGTATGTGGGGTGGAGCTATAGCCTTGCATTGCGTTGTTTTGTTTACAAAAATTATTTTCTTATTATATTTAAGGGGGGTTCTGTGGTTGTGTACATGAAGCTTATTTATTCAAGAATGTAAAAAAATAAATATTGAAAGTAATGAATAGTCGGCGACTCACCGCTTCTTCTCCGTCTTCTTTATTGTAGAAAATACTCACAATACTCACATAACATACACGGTGGGGAGGGACACAATAGGGGGGGGGGTAGGTAGAAGGAGACAGCAGCCGTTGTTTCGCACGGGTTACGTGCTTCGTCTGGCCCTCGGCCAGACGAAGCACGTAACCCGTGCGAAACAACGGCTGCTGACGCCGTCTACATACCCCCCCCTATTGTCCCTCCCCACAATGTATGTTATGTGAGTATTTTCTACAATAAAGAAGACTGAGAAGAAGCGGTGAGTCGCCGACTATTCATTACTTTCAATATTTCTGCTTTATATCACTGTGCCCAGCCAGAGCACCACCGCTACTCTAGATGCAACCACCAACTCTACACCTGCACACCTAGATCCCTTATACTCGGACCCAAGCACACTTCTTGGGACTGTGTACAGTGATCCCTCAACTTACAATGGCCTCAACATACAATAGTTTCAGCATACAATGGTCTTTTCTGGACCATTGTAAGTTGAAAACAGACTCAACATACAATGCTACAGACAGACCAGATCTGTGAAACTTGTCAATGAACTGACCAATCAGAATGGGCATTCACTGGTAAAACTCCTGTATTACTGAAGCGTATGCACTGACTGGTGTCTGGTAGCGCCCCCTACAGTACAGGGAGGTATTACATGTTCTGTACTACTCTTTGGGCCAGGGTTACCTGCTCCTTTGGACACCAGGTGAGGGCGGCTCCATGTTACTTTTTTTTAGGACATTGCGTGTACTGTACAGGACCCCGAAGAAGCTCTTGTCCTCTACATAGACCAGTGCTTCCCAAGCAGGGTGCCCCCAGCTGTTGCAAAACTACAACTCCCAGCATCTGGGAGTTGTAGTTTTGCAACAGCTGGAGGCTCCCTGCTTGGGAAACACTGACATAGATAGTGATTTACAGCTCCCAGCAGCTCTTTCTTACTTTTATATGTAAGGACTTGCTTTATCTATATTAGTTATCTACTTATTTTTCTATAATTCTCACTTTTTCCTATTTTTGGATGACATTTAGAACCAATTACCAGGTTTCCATAGAGTTATGGTCTCAACATACAATGGTTTCAACATACAATGGTCGCCCTGGAACCAATTAATATTGTAACTTGAGGGAACACTGTATAAGGGATCTAGGTGTGCAGGTGTCAAGTTGGTGGTTGCATCTAGAGTAGCGGTGGTGCTCTGGCTAGGCACAGTACTCTATATATGTCTGTTTGCTGTCAGTGTATAGAAGCATTGTTTTTTAGCCAGGGAACCTGTGCAGACATCCAGTCTAGACAATCCTCTGTGAGCTAAACTGTATCGCCTACTAATGATTTGCTTGATTGTATCAGGGTAGATGTAGTACATCAGCCAGGCTGTCCTTTCCATGTAGTGAGGAGGAGAACCAGCTTTATATCAATGCACTGGTGACAAAGTACCATTTTTTTTGAGAGGAGAGGATTTTGTAAGCGACTCATTGATGATCATTGATGTTTTACCATTTTGCCTTTTGTTTTCCCCTAGAGACAATAGCTCGCATGCAAAAGATAAGATGGAAGAACTGGGTTCCATTAACCACATGCAAATTCAGAGCATCTGTCACCTTTGGCTAAAAATAGACTCTTGTAGCAGTGCCTGCACTCTGTCAGAGGCCATCACATGGGACTCCTGTTTGTCCACACAGAGGGTCACCATACATTGTATTCTTAGTTAATAGCCCTTTAGACCTCATTCACACAGGGATGTTGGGTGTGTTTAAGAAACACCTCAATTAGCACTTTTTTTTTGTTCTTGTTGTTTTTGTTGCATTAGAAAACAGTACTGCCAAAAATATCCCCTAAGTCTTATTTCAATGTAACTTAAGGAACCTCTTTTACTACAATTATTAGTGATATCCTGCAACTGAACATGTTTTTTTTTTTTCTGTCCCTGCCTATTGGCCACCTATCCCTAACCCCCTCCCTGCCTTTAAATTTTTTTTTTCTCCACTATATTAAAAAGGCCTTTTTGTCTGCCTGGTAGTGTCCTCACTACCAGGCAGACTTTCCCAGCAGGCACGACGTCACTGATGCAGTGTGCCTCCAGCTGTTTCACCACTACAATTACCAGCTTGCCCTGACATCTATTGGCTGTCAGGGCATGCTGGGAGTTGTAGTGAGGAACTAACTGGAGGCACCCTGTGGTGAAAACCGCTGCCACACATCCCGCTCCCCCGAACCCCGCCACGCAACCCGCTGTTTCACCACTACAACTCCCAGCTTGCCCTGACATCTGTTGGCTGTCAGGGCATGCTGGGAGTTGTAGTGGGGAAACAACTGGAGGCACACTGTGGTGAAAACATCTGCCGCACATCCCGCTCCCCCGAACCCCGCAACGCAACCCGCTGCCACGCAACCCGCTTCCCACCCCGAAAAAGAATAAAGAGAAGTACAGGGCAGTCCTACCTCACTCCGGGAGCCGGGGCCGGCGTACCAGGCCAGGGAGCTTGCGCACATCCTCTAAGTTCAAAGCGCTTGCTCCCGCCTGTCTGATTGACAGGCTGGGAGCGAGCACAGGCTGAATGAATTGGGGAGCAATGCCCGGCCGGCATCGGTTCCGAATTCATGCGTGCCGTCACGCCAGGCTGCAGCCGGCCACTAGGAGGGAGACCCCCTAGTGGCCGGTTTTCAAATGTAAATGAAACAATTTTAATGAAGAAAAAAAATTATTAATGTATATTAGAGATATGTTGTAGTACATAAGTACTACAACATATCAAAAAAAAAAGTTTGGTGACAGTGCCCATTTAAATCTACTGTTGTCACCTTTCATTGTAAGAGTTTGTTCAACATGTACATGATCTAAGCGGAATTTAAACCCCCTAATACTGTACATGAATACACTTTCCAGCAGCCTGTTGCTGATCAGACAGTACAGAAATTCTCGGCTTAGTTTTAGGGTGCGTTTTTTACCCCTAGAGAAAGCAGTTAAAGGGGTTATCCACCATAAGGTGATTTTAATACGTACCTGGCAGACAGTAATGGACTTGCTTAGGAAGGATCTGCACTTGTCTTGGGGCTAAATGGCTATATTGTGAGATGACCATAACACTGTGGCTAGCTTTTTGTGAATTGTGAACTGGTATTTCCTGTTTGACTTTTCTTTTTTTGACTACAAATCCCACAATTCGATTTTCCTCCCTCCCAAACATCAGCCACCTCACCCAATGAAACATAAATGAGCTGCATCCATTCAAATCAGTGTGGTTTTCAATCAGGGTGCCTACAGCTGTTGCAGATTGATCTCTCTCCCACCAAGTGATCCCTCCACCCATTAAAGCAGACAGGCTCCCTGTCATCAGCTGACTAGTGAGTCAGGTCTCGGCCGCATTGCAACCTGGGTAAAATCTGAGACAAGTCATTTTGTAAAAATAAATATTGGAGTGAAAATCACAGAAGAATTGTGAGAAAACCGTTGCACACAGGTACAGACACAATATTATGAACTACACTAACTTTACAGCCCCTGTAGCATAGTCAAATAAAAAAATTCTGGAATACCCCTTTAACCACTTAACCCCTTAAGGACTCAGCCCATTTTGGCCTTAAGGACTCAGACAATTAAATTTTTACGTTTTCATTTTTTCCTCCTCGCCTTCTAAAAATCATAACTCTTTTATATTTTCATCGCCAGACTAGTATGAGGGCTTGTTTTTTGCGCGACCAGTTGTCCTTTGTAATGACATAACTCATTATATCATAAAATGTATGGCGCAACGAAAAAACACTATTTTTGTGGGGAAATTAAAACGAAAAACGCAATTTTGCTAATTTTGGAAGGTTTCGTTTTCACGCCGTACAATTTATGGTAAAAATGACGTGTGTTCTTTATTCTGAGGGTCAATACAATTAAAATGATACCCATTATTACATACTTTTATATTATTGTTGCGCTTAAAAAAAATCACAAACTTTTTAACCAAATTAGTACGTTTATAATCCCTTTATTTTGATGACCTATAACTTTTTTATTTTTCCGTATAAGCGGCGGTATGGGGGCTCATTTTTTGCGCCATGATCTGTACTTTTTTTGATACCACATTTGCATATAAAAAACTTTTAATACATTTTTTATAATTTTTTTTTTAATAAAATGTATTAAAAAAGTAGGAATTTTGGACTTTTTTTTTCGTTCACGCCGTTAACCGTACGGGATCATTAACATTTTATTTTAATAGTTCGGACATTTACGCACGCGGCGATACCAAATATGTCTATAAAAAAATTTTTTTACGCTTTTTGGGGGTAAAATAGGAAAAAACGGACGTTTTACTTTTTTATTGGGGGAGGGGATTTTTCACTTTTTTTTTTACTTTTACATTTTTTTTACATTTTTATTTTTACACTTGAATAGTCCCCATAGGGGACTATTCATAGCAATACCATGATTGCTAATACTGATCTGTTCTATGTATAGGACATAGAACAGATCAGTGTTTTCGGTCATCTTCTGCTCTGGTCTGCTCGATCACAGACCAGAGCAGGAGACGCCGGGAGCCGCATGGAGGAAGGAGAGGGGACCTCCGTGCGGCGTTATGAATAAACGGATCCCCGCAGCAGCGCTGCGGGCGATCCGATCATTCATTCAAATCGCGCACTGCCGCAGATGCCGGGATCTGTATTGATCCCGGCACCTGAGGGGTTAATGGCGGACGCCGGCGGGTCCCTGGCTGCGATTAGCAGCCGGGATCAGCCGCGCATGACACGGGCATCGCTCCAATGCCCGCGGTTATGCTTAGGACGTAAATGTACGTCCTGGTGCGTTAAGTACCACCGCACCAGGACGTACATTTACGTCCTGCATCCTTAAGGGGTTAAAGGAGTACTCCAGCGCAAAATAACTTATCCCCTATCCAAAGGATAGAAAATAAGTTATAGATTGCGGGGGGTCCGAGCGCTGGGGCCCCCCGGGATCTCCTGGACGGGGCCGCGGCAGTCTGCCGGAAGTGAAGTTTCGTCCCCAGCAGAAAGCCGCGGCATACACTCCCCCTCCATGTATCTCTATGGGATTCATGGAGGGGGCGTGTCGGCCGCCGCGTTATGCGGGGACGAAACACCCCCTTTCCTGTATATTGCCGCGGCCCCGTACCGAAGATCGTGGGGGGCCCCAGCGCTCGGACCCCCCACGATCTATAACTTATCCCCTATCCTTCGGATAGGGGATAAATTATTTTGCATTATAGATGTCCTTTAAGGACCAAGGACGTACCGGTACGTCCTGAGTCCTTTCCCTTTCTATAACGCGGGGCCACAGCCTCTAACAACGGCCGGGACCCGTAGCTAATAGCTCGCAGCACTGATCGCGGTGCCGAGCACTATTAACCCTTTAGACGCGGCGTTCAAAGTTGAACGCCTCCTCTAAGGTGAAAGTAAAACCATGCCGGGTAGCTCAGGGAGCTGTTCGGGATCGCCACGGCGAAATCGCGGCATACCGAACAGCTTACAAGACAGCCGGAGGATCCCTACCTGCCTCCATGCTGTCCGATCGCCAAATGACTGCTCAGTGCCTGAGATCCAAGCATGAGCAGTCAAGCGGCAGAATCATTGATCACTGGTTTCCTATGAGAAACCATTGATCAATGTAAAAGATCAGTGTGCGCAGTGTTATAGATCCCTACGGGAGCTATAACATTGCAAAAAAATAAGTGGAAAAAAAAAGTGAATAAAGATCATTTAACCCCTCCCCTATTAAAAGTTTGAATCACCCCCATTTTCCCATTTAAAAAAAAATAACAGTGTCAATAAAAATAACCATATGTGGTAACGCCGCATGCGGAGATGTCCGAATTATAAAAATATATAATTAATTAAACCGCACGGTCAATGGCGTACGTGCAAAAAAATTCAAAAGTCCAAAACAGTGCATTTTTGGTCACTTTTTATATAATCAAAAAAATGAATAAAGAGTGATCAATAAGTCCGATCAATACAAAAAATGGTACCGCTAAAAACTTCAGATCGCGGCGCAAAAAATTAGCCCTCATACCGCCCCATACACGGAAAAATTAAAAAGTTATATGGGTTAGAAGATGACAATTTTAAACGTATACATTTTCCTGCATGTAGTTATGATTTTTTTTCCAGAAGTACGACAAAATCAAACCTATATAAGTAGGGAATTATTTTAATCGTATGGACCTACAGAATAACTATAGTGTCATTTTTACCGAAAAATGTACGGCGTAGAAACAGAAGCCCCCAAAAGTTACAAAATGGCGTTTTTTTTATTTTTTTTTTTATTTTGTCTCACAATTCTTTTTTTACTGTTTCACCTTAGATTTTTGGGTAAAATGACTGATGTCATTACAAAGTAGAATTGGTGGCGCAAAAATTAAGCAATCATATGGATTTTTCCCCCTTTTAGGTGCAGAATTGAAAGAGTTATGTTTTTTTTTTTTAAATGTAAGGAGGAAAAAATTTATTTGCAAAAAACGGAAAAAACCCTGGTCCTTAAGGGGTTAATTTACACCCTGGCCGTCTGGTAAGTGGCACACCAGGGAGTACATTTATGCCCTGCGACAAGCCCAGGAGCTGCGTTCACTTTATAGATTGCAGGTCTCGCCACTTATGTTGGACATAAGATGCCAGTCATTAACCCTTTAGATGCTGTGATCAATACTGATCAAGGCATCCAATGTAGTTGTAGTTCTTAGATACACTCATGAGTGAAAAAGGCAGTTGGAGGTTCTTACCTGCCCCATGTCGCTCTGCTGCCATCCACATCTATGGTCAGTATTCTGGCATGATATGCAAGTTGATATTACTGATCAGTGAATAAGTCCTTCCTCCAATAAAAAATTTAATCTCCCCCTTTTCCTTCTTTACAAAAAAAAGGATCTTAATGATGCCGTAAGAAGAATGGCATAAACATAAAAAAAATTGATGAATATTTATTTTTGTTTTGTTATATGACATCCCAGAAAAATTGAAATAAAAATTGATCAAAAAGTCACATAAAAGTGTTGCCAATAAAAACAGATCATGGCATGAAGAAGAAAGAGCTCTCGCACAGCTCCAAATCTGGAATAATAAGATAGTTATAGGGGTCAGAAAAGGGAATTGCCGCGGAATTTCCGGGCGGAATTCCGCAGTGTGAACTTTAACATTAGTGTGGACGGGTCTCCGCGAGACCCGTTCACACTGCGGAATTTCAGAGGCGGACATTTCCGCCGCTGAAAGTGTTCCCCGCAAAGAAAGAACATGTTCATTCTTAGAGCGGATTCCGCGAGCGGACCATAGCCGTCAATGGTGACGGCTTGGTGCCCCGCGGCCCTAGCGCCGAAATATCCCCGGCAGCGGCCGCCAGGCGGAATCTCCGCTCGTGGAATTCAGCCACGAGAATTCCGTAGTGTGAACGGGGCCTTATTTATTTTGTTTAAAGCTTGACAGTACAATAATAGAAAAGCATGTAAACATGGGTATAATTTTAATCATATTGAGGGACATTTATCAATCTTTGCTTATGTATTCTTTTTTTTTTTGTAATTTTTTCCTTACTTTTTTTTTGCTTATGTGTGACTTATTTATCATTTGCTTTCAGCCTGTTGATAATTTTCTTTCACGTAAGCAATTTTTCCTTTTTTACTTTGGTAGTAGCTTTTTCTGCTCCATGTTTGAGCTGGAGTAAATTTAGTCAATTTTTAACGCTGTTGCGACTTTTTTTTGCGCAGTTGCGACTGTCGCAGTTAATAAATACCAGACTACCCGTAGTCCATTTTAAAATTATTACTACGTTGTTAATTTTTGGAAAACTTGCTTTTCTCGCTTTCCAGTCAAAATGTCGCACGGAAAATATCGTAGTCGCAGTTGCGACAATTTTGCAACAATTAAAATAAAGAAAACCTGATTAAACCCATTGATAAATGTCCATAATTGACCCTCAACAAAATGTAAACATGTAAGTTTTACAGTAAAGTGCACTGCACCACCTAACCGCCCCCCCCCCCCGCCAATAAAGAAAAAATAGAAAAAACTTTTTTTTTTTTTTTATTCCCCCCACAAATAATATAAATAAAAAGAAAGCTAAAAGGTGTCCCTACAGAGTACACCTGATTGCACAAAGGAGGCCTAAGCATGGGATATTAGTTTTCATACCTTGGAAAACACCCTTTAGTAACAAACAGTCTGTAGATAGTCTTGGGATTGTATTATCCCCCATCAAACTATATGTAACATTTTATTGTGTTATTTTGTATCATAAATTATGATGTTTGATGCAAAGACTTCCTGTATACAGAAGGCCTCGATCTAGAGCCGTATTCACATGCGCTGAATGATCTATGTCTGGCTCTCTGCACATGTGCACACTGTACATGCTTGGCGCATAATAATGGGAGGAGGTCCCGGGGAACATGGATTGTGGGAATATAAATACAAAAATTTCATATATGACAGGGTGAAGGAGTCATTTATTTTACTAATGTAGTGTTCTAAATTATCAGATGACATCCTGAGCTGTTTGCTTACTATAATACACAATTACATTTTTTTATACACTTGCAGCAATGACAGGGTTAATAACTGTAATGGTTAGTCCATTTCTATTTAACAAGCTGTGAAATATTCCAGACAGTCTAGGATTGGGTTACAATGAGATCACAGCAGCTGCTAAGTAAAATTAACCCCTTCATTGCTGCTACAATTGTTTCTACCCATTGGGTGGCTGTCCACATGCAGTAAATTAGCAAAATCATACCAGAATTTTTTTTTTTTTATGATAAAAACTATGCAGTACGTGAATGAGATTGGAGAATTTTATCCACTTGGCTGGGACTGTAATCTGCTGCAGATTTTACCTGTGATAATCTGCAGTGAATCTCATGGATAGCAGGGTGTAACGGGTATTAAAGGGGTACTCCGGTGCTTAGACATCTTATCCCCTATCCAAAGGATAGGGGATAAGATGCCTGATTGAGGGAGTCCCGCCACTGGGGACCCCCGTGATCTTGCACGTGGCACCCCGTTTGTAATCAGTCCCCAGAGCGTGTTCGCTCTGGGTCTGATTACCGGCGACTACAGGGCGGGCAGCTTGTGACGTCACGCCCTCGTGTGATGTCACGCTCCGCCCCTCAATGCAAGCCTACGGGAGGGGGCATGATAGCGGGGGCGTGACGTCACACGCCGCCTGCCCTGTAGTCGCCGGTAATCAGTCTCGTAGCGAACACGCTCCGGGGTCTGATTACAAACGGGGTGCCGCGTGCATGATCCCGGGTGTCCCCAGCGGCAGATCCCGGCATCTGCGGCAGTGCGCGATTTGAATGAATGATCGGATCGCCCGCAGCGCTGCTGCGGGGATCCGATCATTCACAACGCCGCACGGAGGTCCCCTCACCTGCCTCCTTGCGGCTCCCGGCATCTCCTGCTCTGGTCTGAGATGGAGCAGACCAGAGCAGAAGATCGCCGATAACACTGATCTGTTCTATGTCCTATACATAGAACAGATCAGTATTAGCAATCATGGTATTGCTATGAATAGTCCCCTAAAAATGTAAAAAAATGTAAAAGTTAAAGTTAAAAAAAAGTAAAAAAAAAAGTGAAAAATCCCCTCCCCCAATAAAAAAGTAAAACGTCCGTTTTTTCCTATTTTACCCCCAAAAAGCGTCATTTTTTTTTTATAGACATTTTTGGTATCGCTGCGTGCGTAAATGTCCGAACTATTAAAATAAAATGTTAATGATCCTGTACGGTGAACGGCGTGAACGGAAAAAAAAAAAAAGTCCAAAATTCCTACTTTTTTAATACATTTTATTTAAAAAAAAAATTATAAAAAATTAATAAAAAGTTTTTTATATGCAAATGTGGTATCAAAAAAAAGTACAGATCATGGTGCAAAAAATGAGCCCCCATACCGCCGCTTATACGGAAAAATAAAAAAGTTAGAGGTCATCAAAATAAAGGGATTATAAACGTACTAATTTGGTTAAAAAGTTTGTGATTTTTTTTAAGCGCAACAATAATATAAAAGTATGTAATAATGGGTATCATTTTAATCGTATTGACCCTCAGAATAAAGAACACATAATTTTTACCATAAATTGTACGGCGTGAAAACGAAACCTTCCAAAATTAGCAAAATTGCGTTTTTCGTTTTAATTTCCCCACAAAAATAGTGTTTTTTGGTTGTGCCATACATTTTATGATATAATGAGTTATGTCATTACAAAGGACAACTGGTCACGCAAAAAACAAGCCCTCATACTAGTCTGTGGATGAAAATATAAAAGTTATGATTTTTAGAAGGCGAGGAGGAAAAAATGAAAACGTAAAAATTAAATTGTCTGAGTCCTTAAGGCCAAAATGGGCTGAGTCCTTAAGGGGTTAAACATCTTAATCCTTACAGTACTTGTCAGCTGCTGAATGCTCCACTGGAAGTTCTTTTTTCTTCTTGAATTTCTTTTTTGTCCGACCACAGTACTCTCTGCTGACACTTTTTTTTTTATTTTTTTTTTAAGTTTAAACGATACACATTAACCCCTTCCATATTAAAAGTTCAAATTACACCCTTTTCCTATATAAAAACATTTAAACATATAAAAAATAAACATATTTGGTATCGCTGTGTGCGTAATTGTGCGAATTATTCAAATATAACATTATGTATCCCGTACAGTAAATGATGTAAATGTAAAAAAAATACCGAACCACAGAATTAACTATTTTTCTGGGATTATTATGGAAATAGCAAAAGCTATTAAAGTCGGATCAATAACAATATGGTACCGATACAAAAACAGTTTATGGCGCAAAAAATGAGCCCTCATACAGCCTGGTATGCTTAAATAAAAATAAAAGCTACAGAAAATTGCAATTAAAAAAAAATCGAAAGTTCAGAATTATTTTTTTTTTAATTAGTAAAACATGACAGAAACTATGCAAATCTGATATTGCTGTAATTGGTCTAAAGTATCAAAATAACACGTTATCTCAACCACAAGGTAAATGGCGTAGGAAAGAAAACCAAAAGAAATCTGCAAAATAATCTTTTACTATTTCAATTTCACTTCACCAATATTTTTGTTTTTGTTTCGGAGAATGTATTATGGAAAAATTAAAAGGTATCTTTATAGTAGTTATTTATGGGCTATTATAGGGCAAGGAGGAAAAAAAGAGTGTAAAAGTGAAAATTGGCCCGTACAAGTAATTCGTCATGAGGGACAAGTAGATTTTGCTCCGTTTTAGTCCCGTGGACAAGTAGTTCTTTATTAAATTTCCACACCCCTGAAACTATAATGCAAAGTTTTGTGCGGTCTTTAATTCGTTCTCCATGGCACACTTTCTACAAGGTGCTGGAAACATTAATCTGAGATTCTGGTCCATATAGACATGATGGCAGTTACTTCAGATTTGTTGGCCGCACATCCATGATGCAAATCTCCCATTCCATCACATCCCAAAATTTTTCTATTGGATTGAGATCTGGTGACGGTGGAGCCCATTGGACGACTGTAAACTCGTCATGAACCCAATGTGAGTTGTTGTGAGTAGAGATGAGCGAACTTACAGTAAATTCGATTTGTCACAAACTTCTCGGCTTGGCAGTTGATGACTTTTCCTGCATAAATTAGTTCAGCTTTCAGGTGCTCCGGTGGGCTGGAAAAGGTGGATACAGTCCTAGGAGAGAGTGTCCAGCCCACCGGAGCACCTGAAAGCTGAACTAATTTATGCAGGATTAGTCATCAACTGCCGAGCCGAGAAGTTCGTGACTAATCAAATTTACTGTAAGTTCGCTCATCTCTAGTTGTGAGCTGCGTGACATGGTCCATTATCCTGCTGGAATTAGCCATCAGAAGATGGGTACACTGTTGCTTTAAATCTCAATTGGTATTAAGGGGCCCACATTGTGTCAAGAAAATATCCCCCACACCATACCTCCAACAGCAGCCTGAACAGTTGACCCAAGACAAGATGGATCCATGCTTTTATGTTGTGTACCCTACTATTTGAATGTCACAGCAAGAATCGAGACTCATCACACCAAGAAACATTCTTCCAGTCTTTCATTGTCCAATTGAGCCTCTGGTCAACTAAGAACAGAAATCTGGGCCTACGATTCACAGTGGCACCCTGTATGATCCTTCTGCTTCAACGTTCTGATATGGTATTCTTTACCAGCCTATTCTTTGTCTTTCTGCCCATTCTTCTTTATATCTACAAGGCATTTTATTCCACACAACTGCCATTCACTGAATATTTTCTTTTTAGACCATTCTCTGTAAACCCTAGCGATGCTTATAGGTAAAAATCCAAGTAGATCACCAGTTTCTGAAATACTCAGACCAGCCCGCCTGGCACCAACATCCATGCCGCATTCAAAGTCACTGGAATCCCCCCTTTCCATGTGATTGGCTGATAAGCTATTTGTGTTAACAAACAAATGAGCAAGTGTTCTAATAGAGTGGTGAGTGAGTGTATAGTCACAAAATATCTCACATATACAGTGGTCCCTCAAGTTACAATATTAATTGGTTCTAGGACGACCATTGTATGTTGAAACCATTGTAAACTCATCGTCATGAACCCAATTTGAGATGTTGAGACTAGAGATGAGCGAACTTACAGTAAATTCGATTCGTCACAAACTTCTCGGCTCGGCAGTTGATTACTTTTCCTGCGTAAATTAGTTCAGCCTTCAGGTGCTCCGGTGGGCTGGAAAAGGTGGATACATTCCTAGGAAAGAGTCACCTAGGACTGTATCCACCTTTTCCAGCACACCGGAGCACCGGAAAGCTGAACTAATTTATGCAGGAAAAGTCATCAACTGCCGAGCCGAGAAGTTCGTGACAAATCGAATTTACTGTAAGTTCGCTCATCTCTAGTTGAGACCATAACTATATGGAAACCTGGTAATGGGTTCTGAAGCCACCAAAATGTCATCCAAAAATAGGAAAAAGTGAGGATTAAAGAAAAATAAGTAGATAAATAATATAGATAAAGCAAGTCCTTAAATATAAAAGTAAGAAAGAGCTGCTGGGAGCTGTAAAGCACTGTCTAGGTCAGTGTTTCCCAACCAGGGTGCCTCCAGCTGTTGCAAAACTACAACTCCCAGCATGCCCGGACAGCCGTTGGCTGTCCGGGCATGCTGGGAGTTGTAGTTTTGCAACAGCTGGAGGCACCCTGGTTGGGAAACAATGGTTTATGTAGAGGACAGGAGCTTCTTCAGGGTCCTGTACAGTACACAGTGTCCCAAATGGAGCCGCCCTTACTTGGTGTCCAAAAGAGCAACTAACCCTGGCACAGGTAAGGAATAGTACAGAACTTGTAGTTCCTCCCTGTACTGTAGGGGGCGCTACCAGACACCAGTCCGTGCATACGCTTCATTAATAGAGGTGATTTACCAGTGAATGCCCATTCTCATTGGTCAGTTCCTCCAGTTGTGTCAAGTTTCACAGATCTGTACTGTCTGTACATTGTATGTTGAGTCTGGTTTCAAGTTACGATGGTCCAGAAAAGACCATTGTATGTTGAAACTATTGTATGTTGAGGCCATTGTAATTTGAGGGATCACTGTATTGTGGAAGCTAGATAAGTTCTTCCTGCAGCAGATAAAATCCATAGCAATTCCGTTCTGTGTGAATTTATCCCTAGTATTCCACTGAGTCTGCTGCCCTTTCGAGAACTTTTTATTCTGTCTGTGTTTTTATAAACTGATGAATGCAGAATCGGTCATGTGGGCCGGAGTCAACTTATTTCTTAACCCTTCCATAGGAAGTGGATACTTTTAAGAAAAGGCTTGTTTTTCTGCATATTTTCCTTCATATTCAACAGATGTACAGACAGGAAAATTGCTTCCATTAACTGTATCAAGGCAAATTAATTCAAGTACTCTGAGAATTACAAAGGAAAGGCCTAGGGTCAAAATGGTGGTGTTAACCCCTTAAGGACCAAGCCCATTTTCACCTAAAGGAGCAGAGCGTTTTTTGCACATCTGACCACTGTCACTTTAAGCATTAATAACTCTTGGATGCTTTTACTTATTAATTTGATTCAGAGACTATTTTTTTCGGGACATATTCTACTTTAACATAGTGGTAAATTTTTGCCGATACTTGCATCATTTCTTGGTGAAAAATTCCAAAATTTTATGAGAAAATTGGAAATTTTGCATTTTTTTTTTACTTTGAAGCTCTCTGCTTTATAAGGAAAATGGACATTCCAAATAAATGTATATATTGATTCACATATACAATATGTCTACTATTTGTTTGCATCATAAAGTTGACATGTTTTTTTACTTTTGGAAGACAGGGACCAGTTTAGTTTTGAAGTGGATTTGAAGGGCCTTCATATTAAAAAAAAATACCCAACAAATGACCCCATTATAAAACTGCACCCCTCAAAGTATTCAAAATGACATTCAGTAAGTGTGTTAACCCTTTAGGTGTTTCACAGGAATAGCAACAAAGTGAAGGAGAAAATTCAAAATCTTAATTTTTGACACTCTCGTGTTCTTGTAGACCCAGTTTTTGAATTTTTACAAGGGGTAAAAGGAGAGAAATCTTCCTAAAATTTGTGACCCAATTTCTCTCGAGTAAGGAAATACCTCATGTGGATATTAGTGTTCGGCGGCCACAGTAGAGGGCTCAGAAGGGAAGGAGCGACAACAGGATTTTGGAGAAGAGTGAGTTTTTCTGAAACGGTTTTTAGGGGGCATATCACATTTAAGAAGCGCCCATGGTGCCAGAACAGCAAAAAAAAAACACATGGCATACTATTTTGGAAACTACACCCCTAAAGGAACGTAACAAAGGGGTACAGTGATCCTTAACACCCCACAATGCTCAGAAGAGAAGGAGTCACATTTGGCTTTTGGAAAGCAAATTTAGCGGAAATGTTTTTCGGGGGGCATTTCCCATTTAGGAAGCCCCTATGGTGCCAGGACAGCAAAAAACAAATGGCATACTATTTTGGAAACTACACCCCTCAAGGAACGTAACAAGGGGTACAGTGAGCCTTAACACCCCACAGGTGTTTGACGACTTTAGATATGTAAATGAAGAGTAGGAGCACAGTCAGGGGCCTTGAGTTTCTACATAGCTGCCTATGGAGCCAGAACTGTGGTACCCCCCCCCTCTCCCCCCCTTCAAAGAGCGTTACATGGGGTAAATTACTAAAATGGGGTACAGTGGGACGTAAAATTATAAAACAGGTTATGTTTCCAGAATGATGACCCAGAGCAAAACCAAAACAAAAAAATATGCCCACCCCAAACCCTATACTCTAAATCCTCATTCTGGGAATGTTATGTGTGTGGCCGTACCTAACCTGTTGCCTCAAATGCACACCCCACTCAGGTGGAGAGAGAGGCAACATAAAAAAGTCCCCGATAATAGTGACTCGGTGACTTATGACCCAGAGAAACAAAATACCCCCAGAGGTCTTATCAGGTTTTTTTTGTTTTTTTAATGAGTTTTTTGGGCAATTTAGTGGTTTATGGGGTTAAAACTTGGACTGGACTTGGTACATTGGGGTAAAATTATGGAAAATTAAAATGAAAAGGGAAAATTTTGTACTGCATGGAAATGTGATACTCCCTGAAGCAGTTTTTAAGGTAGAGGCCCGGATGATCGGGGCAAGTGTCACATTGAGTGGTGGTGTACTTCCATATCCCCCTCTTGTGACACACACTGCATTTTTTCTGGGATCGTCCCTCTTCTTTCCAGTGTGGGGGACTTCACCTGGAAAGTCCTGGCCTGGGATGATCCTGGCACCTATATTTCCAGTTCTTGGGAACACCGGCCTGTTCTTTCCCGGTCGCCAAAAATCAGGTCCTTTAGGATGAATTCTTGGAACTGGAGGAATGTTCCTGTGTTGCCAGCATACTGGTACAGTACAAAAGAGTTGTACATGGCAACCTGTACCATGTAGACCGCAACTTTTTTGTACCATATTAGTGTTTTCTGCATGGCCATGTATGGCTTGAGGACATGATGAGAGAGATCAACTCCCCCCTCCCCCATATACCCATTGCAGTCCAGAATACAATCGGGCTTGAGGACCATTGTTGTGGTACCTCGCACAGGGACAGGTGAGCTGCCGTTACCATGAATTGTGGTCAGCATAAGGACATCCCTCTTATCCTTATACCTGACCAGCAACCGGTTTTCATGGGTAAGGGCATGGGACTCGCTCTTAGGCATAGGTGTCTGGATAAAATTTAGAGGGAGGCCTCTCTGGTTTTTCTGCACGGTCCCACAAGCGGACGTGGATCTGACGGCAAGGCATGTGAACAGAGGGATGCTGGTATAAAAGTTTTCCACGTAAAGGTGGTAACCCTTATCCAGCAATGCACAAGCTCCCAAACTATTTTCCAGCTAACACTCAGAGTGGGGGGAAATTCTGGGGTTTCAATACGGGAATCTCGTCCCTCATATACTCTAAACTTGCAAGTGTACCCGGAGGTACTCTCACAAAGTTTGTAGAGTTTCACGCCATACCTCGCCCGCTTCGAGGGAATATACTGGCTGAAGATGAGTCTCCCTTTTAAAACTATTAAGAGACTCATCTACTGAGAGCTCCCTGAGGGGTACATACGGCTGCCAAAATTTGGCCCCAAAGTGATTGTAAAGCCGGTCATAGGCGGGATCACCTCGGGGGCATAATGCAGGCATTTCCGAATGTCCTCAAACCATACCGTAGAGTGGGGTCTGATGGAGGATTTACCCACTCCAGTACTGCCTCGCACTTGGTTTTTTGACCAGGCCCATATGCAGCACGAGGCCCCAAAATGTGCTCATTTTGGCTGGATCAATGGCGTACCATCCATTGGGCCTAGCCTAAAAAGAATCAGGGTGGTGGGCGATAACTGTTGGGCATACAGATGTCTTCTCCCCCATTAGATTGACAAAGCTGTCACTGAAAAAAATAACTAAAATTGTCAATTGCAGTGTATCCGGCTGTGTCAATCCGGATTCCTGAAGGGGGGTGTCCCTGGCTCCTTCTCACAGCCTTGCCCGCTGACTTGAACTCAGTGGGCTAGCAGAGATGCGAGGAGGGGGATGTTGACCCCTCCTCTGCCGGCTGCTATTGGTCGGACTATTGGTCCGGCCAAAAGCAGCGCTCCGGGGGGGTTGACAAAATCCCCACCTCCCCATAGATACAGGAGGTGATTTGGGGTGTATTCTACACCCCCGATCACCATGTATTTCCTGCTCTGGACAGTTCCCGACAAGGATAGATATGTTAGCACAGAGCACTGTGGTCAGACTGAAAGGAAATTCAAAAAGAAAAGAACTTGCTTTGTAGTATACAGCAGCTGAGAAATACTGGAAGGATTAAACATTTTTAATAAAAGTAATTTACATCTGTTTAACTTTTTGGCACCAGTTGATTTAAAAAAGGTTTTCCAGCGCAGTATCCCTTTAAAGATTTGTTACAGTGGAGGAATGTGTTACTATAGGGCTACATGGTGACTTAGGAAGCGAAAAATGTTGCACTGCCAAAGATCTCCATGTCACACTTCCTTAGTCATGCTGTATTGCACCACAACTAATGCAAATTAATCCTGGATGGATTTCGGGCATTTGTTGGGCCATGGTTGTACCCAATTGCAGGTCAGCAATGCAATGTCGTTTATTTACACTGGCTAATAAAGAAGTTTTAGTCTTATTGGCTTACCCACTGGGACAGGCATTGTTCTTGTTGCACAGATGAATTGCTGTTACAGGGGAGTATTATCCTAACCAGGAGAATCCAGCATGGTAAACCAATCTTAACATTAGACTAGTACCACACTGGGATGGTGATTCCTTTAGATGTAGCTTTGGCATCCTGGCAAAAAAATAAAAAAAATTCATTGGACATATGCGCTATTTTAAGCAGTATGGACAGCGCAGAAGACATTACTTTTGAATCAGCTTAAAATAGCGTAAATGTGACGAATGAAGTCACCAAATTAAATGAATGGCATCCGTTCATTACAGTGTACATGGGCAACCTGTTTTCAGAGGAAATGTTAATAAATAAATAAATCTGATGGAAGCACTAATGCAGTGTGGATCTAAAAGTATGTTCAGACCTGCTCTTAGCATTTATTTCTTTTAAACAATGAGAGTCTCTGACATCTCTAACGCATTTCAGACCTGGCTAGGCCTTTATTCATAAACATTACGCGGTTCCTATTCAATTAAAGGGATTGTCTTAAATAATGAGATGCTCATTGTATTTGTTTTGACTTTGCCAAAAGTTGAGGGAAGGGGGAATTAATTAAAGGGATTATCCACCATAAGTAACTTTAGTACTTCTCTGCGAGACAGTAATGTACATGCTTGTCTTGGGGCTAAATGGCTGTGTTGAGTCCACCATAACGCAGCTGCTTTCTTTTTGTGAACTGATCATTTCCTGTTGGAGTTTCCTCCCTCCAACTACAAGTTCCAAGGTCCCTTGTTTATAAGTGTGAGGTCACTCTTCTCCCACCCACACATCAGTCACCCCACCCTTTTCCAGCACACCTAAGCTATGCATGTTTTTCGTGAAACTACAATTCCCTACAGCCCTGTGGAGCATGATCTCCTTCCCACCCAGCGGTCGGTCCACCCATACAGGCTCCTCTCAACATTTGACTAGTGATGTAATGTTTAGGACAGCACTGCAACCTGGGAAAACCTGAGACAACACTGCCACAAACAGCATAAAAAAATCAAAGATCATATAATAATTGCATCAAACACAGGTACATACAGTGATCCCTCAACTTACAATAGCCTCAACATACAATAGTTTCAACATACAATGGTCTTTTCTGGACCATTGTAACTTGAAACCAGACTCAACATACAAGGCTACAGACAGTCCAGATCTGTGAAACATGTCAACGGCGAAAGAACTGACCAATCAGAATGGGCATTTTACTTGTAAAACACCTGTATTACTGAAGTTTATGCACTGACTGGTGTCTGGTAGCGCCCCCTACAGTACAGGGAGGTATTACATGTTCTGTACTACTCTTTACCTTTGCCAGGGTTAGCTGCTCCTTTGGACACCACGCGAGGGCGGCTCCATGTTACTTTTTTAGGACATTGTGTATTCTGTACAGAACCCTGAAGAAGCTCCTGTCCTTTACATAGACCAGCATTTCCCATCCAGGGTGCCTCCAGCTGTTGCAAAACTACAACTCTCAGCATGCCCGGACAGCCTTTGTCCGGGCATGCTGAGAGTTGTAGTTTTGCAACAGCTGGAGGCACCCTGGTTGGGAAACACTGACGGTGATTTACAGCTCCCAGCAGCTCTTTTTTACTTTTATATGTACGATTATATGTACTCTCTTTCTTACTTTTATATGTACTTTATCTGTATCAGTTATCTACTTATTTTTCTTTAATCCTCCACGTTTTCCTATTTTTGGATGACATTTGATGCATGTTTGTTTCTTGGGGAAAAAGGTAGTAATTTTTTTTTTCTTTTTACACTGCTGATGAGGAGTTAGCTGGTTGGGAAGTGGCCTTCTGTGGCATGGCTTATTTACTATAATTTCTTTGCAAAAGTGGTGTAAATTGAAGCTTAAATCTATATCAGCTAATAGAAATTGGTGGTATTGCAGCTTGGGACAAGGCACAGCTCCAACTGTGTGTGTTTGGTTATTTTTTTTTTTTTTTTCAAATGTATTACAATGATTTATAAAAATGAGAGAATGAAAACATCATAAATAGAGGCAAATGAAATAGAATACATCCTTATCACATGACTTTGTGCACCTGACAGCTTTCAACAGTATAGGGAAAAACTATTAAAGGGTGCCAGAAAGTTTAACTCATTTGTAAATTCTATAAAAAAAAATCTTAATCCTTCCAGTACTTATCAGCTGCTGTATTCTCCACAGGAAGTCCTTTTCTTTTTGAATTTCCTTTCTGTCTGACTACAGTGCTCTCTGCTGGCACCTCTGTCCATGTCAGGAACTGTCCAGAGTAGTAGCAAATCCAATAGCAAACTTATCCTGCTCTGGACAGTTCCTGACATGGACACAGGAGTCAGCAGAGTGCACTGTAGTCAGACAGATAGGAAATTTAAAAAGAAAAGTACTTCCTCTGGAGCATACAGCAGCTGATTTTTTAATAGAAGTAATTTACTAATCTGTTTAACTTTCTGGCATCCGTTAATTAGTAAAAAATAAAAAAAAGTTTTCCAGTGGAGTACCCCTTTAACATTATAGCTTCACAAAGCTTTGTATTGAGGAAAAAAAATGTCATGGACATAAGCTACAATGTATACATTACAGATATAGCTGAACACAGATCACAAAGAATACAAAGTTGGTATTGTTGGAAGGCTAGAGAACAGAAGCATAGCCTGCTTTATGGTTGTTATTTCAAAAATATCTAAACAGATGGAAAAATGCCTGTTTATAAGCGAATAGAAACTGCATAAAATACTGTATGCTTTAGACTTTAAAAACCCATAGGAATTTTACATTCAAAAAAAGTTTACTTTTACATTCTTGTTTGAATAGTTTTTCTTCATATTTAAAAAATATGTGGTGGGTTCACACCAATACAGTTCCCGTATACATTTTTAATTTGGGAACCGTATTTAAAACCGTATGCATTGACTCTCCATTGAAAACCTTATTCCAAAATATGCATCAGGTTGTGTCCGTTTTGCATCCTGTACGGTTTAAATTATTATTATTATTTTTTTAACATGGGAGTCAATGGGAACCGTACAGAACCGTATGTGCTTATGGTTCCTTCGGGTTTCACCATACGGTTTTTGACTTTGCACAGTTTTTTTTCTTGGAATTTCAATCAAACAAGTGAAACTTTATTGATAATGGAGTGAAAAGTTAAAAACGTATACATTATTTTTTCTTAAAAATTGGATGCAACCGGACATCATTTTTCAAACCGTATACGGATTAAAATTTGTACACACGTTTTGATACAGTTTAGTCAGGTTTTGAGGAATCTGTTTTTGTATCAAAAACTTGATATAGGAACTGTATTGCAAAAATGTGGTGTGAACCCAGCCTAAGGCTGCATTTACACCATAACAGTCACTTGCATAATGTTAGTGAGTAGGAATTTCGGATTTACCCGTAATAGTATGTGATTTTATGGAATGACTTTATTCTATTCATGTATTTTATTTATTAATTTATTTTTTAAACATTTTCTACATTTGCTACAGCCCCCCAGTGTGGCATGGTGTCTGAATTGATGTTGCAAGATTACATAAAAGGTCCCAATAAATCTTTTGCGATTATGAGAATACATACAGTATTAGGTTCTGCTCACACTTGGCATCACAGCATTTGTTTTTAACGGAGCCATGACAGCTGTGACAGGGATCAGTTTTCAGACAGATCCCAGAGAATCCACTGATGTATAATGGGCTCTGATAGGTTTCCATAAGGGTACTGTTTAACAGCAAGAATAGCTCTGCAGACTAAATTATTCTTGCTGTCAGAAAGCAACAGGACCCTGATGGAACAGGAAAATACCACGGTGAACCGAGCTTTACCAGTAATTTCGTGACCTGAGGATAAAGGAAAGGGATATACACGCCAGACTGGGATTATTTTAACCTGTAGACTGCAAGATTCCTTTGGATTAGTACTGTTTGCAGAAAATCATTTAGAAAAGCCAATGTGTGTTCATAGTGAGACTATAGAGGTTAATGAAAGGATATGCCTGGTTACTCAATCTCCCTTTAGGGTGACCGCTCAGTATTAATCCGTTAGGCCTTGTAATGTAGCGAGACAGTGTGTAGGATCCGCCTGCACATGTATTGTCTGCTCTGTGTGTGGGTTGCTGGCCTTTCATAGGAGGGCTTTGCTGTTCTGTTCTCAGAGTCCTTAACTCATTCAGCACTTTGCACAGTACATTACATTTATAACAAATATGATAGCGGGACTGTTTATGTATCTGACATGGGTTTTTCTTTGGCCGACAGAAGTTTTCAATTTGCTAGATCAAGCAAACAATTTTCCAGTCTTCTATAAATAAAAGTGAACCTGTCACAGGTTATGCTGCCATTACTGAGGGCGGGATAACCTGGGGACAGACGTGCCGTTTCTAGTATATAGTCCATTACACCGTGATGTTTTTCAGGTTTAAAAGGGGGAGAGGAATTTACACTGCTCCAAAAAATAAAGGGAACACTTAAACAACACAATGTAACTCCAAGTCAATCACACTTCTGTGAAACCACACTGTCCACTCAGGAAGCAACACTGATTGACAATCAATTTCTCATGCTGTTGGGCCAATGGAACAGACAACAGGTGGAAATTATAGGCAATTAGCAAGACATGCCTAATAAAGGAGTGGTTATGCAGGTCGTGACCACGGACCGCTTCTCAGTTCCTATGCTTCCTGGCTGATGTTTTGGTCACTTTTGAATGCTGGCGGTGCTTTCACTCTAGTGGTAGCATCAGACAGAGCCTACAACCCACACAAGTTGCTCAGGTAGTTAAGCTCATCCAGGATGGCACATCAATGCGAGCTGTGGCAAGAAGGTTTGCTTTGTCAGTGTAGTGTCCAGAGAATGGAGGCACTACCAGAATACAGGCCAGTACATCAGGAGAGGTGGAAGAGGTCATAGGAAGGCAACAACCCAGCAGCAGGACCACTTCCTCTGCTTTTGTGCAAGGAGGATCACTGCCAGAGCCCTGCAAAATGACCTCCAGCAGGCCACAAATGTGCATGTGTCCAGTCAGTCAGAAATGGACTCCATGAGGGTGGTATGAGGGCCCGACATCCATAGCTGGGGGTTGTGCTTACAGCCCAACACCGTGCAGGACATTTGCCAATCTTTGTGATCTCTGGCAAATGCCAAATTTGCCACTGGCTCCCTGTGCTCTTCACAGATGAAAGCAGGTTCACACTGTGAGCACGTGACAGTCTGGAGACTCCGTGGAGAACGTTTTGCTGCATGAAACATCCTCCAGCATGATCAGTCTGGTGGTTGGTCAGTAATGATTTCGGGTGGCATTTCTTTGGGGGGCTGCACAGCCCTCCATGTGCTTGCCAGAGGTAGCCTGACTGCCATTAGGTATGGAGATGAGATCCTCAGACCCCTTGTGAAACCATATGCTGGTGCGGTTGGCCCTGGGTTCCTCCTAGTGCAAGACAATGCTAGACCTCATGTGGCTGGAGTGTGTCAGCAGTTACTGCAAGAGGAAGTCATTGATGCTATGAACTGGCCCGCCCGTTCCCTAGACCTGAATCCAATTGAGCACATCTGGGACACCATGTCTCGCTCCATCCACCATGCAGTTGCACCACAGACTGTCCAGGAGTTGGCGAATGCTTTAGTGAAGGTTTGGGAGGACATCCCTCAGGAGACCATCTGCCACCTCATCAGGACATTGCCCAGGCATTGTAGGGAGGTCATACGGGCACGTGGAGGCCACACACACTACTGAGCCTCCATTTTGACTTTCTTTAAGGACATTACCTCAAAGTTGGATCAGCCTGTAGTGTGGTTTTCCACTTTGATTTTGAGTGTGACTCCATATCCAGACCTCCATGGGTTGATAAATTTGATTTCCATTGATAATTTTTGTGTGATTTTGTTGTCCGCACATCCAACTACGTAAAGATGAAAGTATTTCATACGATTAGTTCATTCATTCTGATCTAGGATGTGTTATCTTAGTGTTCCCTTTATTTTTTTGAGTAGTGTATTAAAATTCATGCAGAGAAAAGTTCACTTATTGCCCATAATAACCAATCAGATTGCTAATTTGCTTCTTTTTTTCCAGAGGTCTTTTAAAAAAATGAATCTGGTTGTTATGGGCAACTGCACCACTTTTCCTCTGTATGGGTTTTGATAAATCTCCCCCAAAGAACCTACATCCGACAGAAGGTGGCGCACAGAATCACTACAGAGTCACTACTGCCCCACTCACTGATGATTGACAGATTTCTCCCTATGCATAGTGATGGAGCAGGTGCAACAGTGTCTTTTTATTTTATTTTTCTGTTTTTTCTTTCTTTTTTTTTTTTTTTTTGCCGGTTCTGCCTTCTTTTGGGTTTAGGTTCTCCAAAGCTATAGTACATCCCAGTGTAATGGATAGATGGATAAACATAATTTGACAGCCCCTGTGTTATGCAGGTTTCCTTTAGGGTAGGGTGACACGTGTCATATTTAGCTGTGGCTTCAGAAAATACTTAGCAAAATTTAGCTAGTGTGACCCTACCCTAAGGGTAGGGTCACATGTAATGCATCCGCAGCGTATTTTACGCTATGGATCTGCCAGTGACCCGACCCATATTGTTCCTCCAGCTGTTACATGCGCAGTGTACTTAGACATCGTGGCTCCTCCGTGATTTCTGAATGCACTCGGCGACCCGCGGGCCCCAAGTGTGGCTGCTCGGAGTGGCAGATTGGCACTGCGAGCAGGCCAGGGGCGATTGGTTTCGGCAACAGCTGGAGGCACAATATGGGTCTGGTCACCGGCAGATTCTGCAGCGTAATATAGGCTGCAGATCAGTTACGTGTGACCTTTTTTAAGTGCATCGCCTACATTTCCTTTTATTAAAAGCAGATACTGATACATCCTCTATCGTTTTATATTATCTAGGTGTTGCGTCTTTTTTGCTGACATTGTTTACCTGTCCTCGTCACACATTAGACTATGGTCTCTGCACTTTTCATAAAGTATTTCATTTCAGTAACCAGTACAGATTTACATGGAGGCAAAATAAAACCCAGGTTTTACTTTTGGTAAACGTAAGTGCTGAAAATGAATCCTCAAGATAGACCATAAATATTTAACTGGTGGGGTGCTGACACAGGGCACCCCCAGTGATCACCTGTTCTGAAGAGCTGCTGTGACCAGATGTATACAGAGAATGGAGCTGGAAGCACAGTGAGAGCTGAGCTGCAAAAATCTGGTATGGCCACTACACAATGAACAGAGCCGTGTGCTTCCGGCTCCATTCACTGTAGACATCCAGGATGGTGGCTCTGTAGGACAGCTGATCGGCAAGGGTGCAGAGAGCCTGCATCCCACCAATCAGATATTGGTGGGCTCGGCTGTCAGTTACAAAATCCTGGAAATCACTTTCACTACTTGCTAACTAACAATAAGGATGCTCTTTCAATTGTTCTGATATTTAGATATGACTTTTTTTTTTTTTTTTTTTTGCAATGTTTTTGAGCATTCCCATTGAAGAGCATCCAAACTGGAAACTTGGCTTCTTTTGGTATTTCTTTTACAAGCTATAATTGGAGCTGCTTGTGCTGCTAATGTACAATCTTATAAAGAAACGCCATTATGTTATAGTTAATGGACCTCTGTTAAAATGAAACTCACGTTGTCATGGCCAAAAACGTCCTGGTTCTCAAGTCATTGACGTTAGATTCAGCCTCTAAATAGGATTTATTTATATAATCATAACGTGGGGGAATTTGCTAAGCATTTATGTATGTCTGTGTTCATCACATTCAATGATATTTTTATTATTTTATTTTTATTTAAATTTTTATGGATTATGTATAAGTGCATGGAACATAGGGTGCATGCTGAATAATAAATGAGGAATGGCGATTGTAGGGGTGACTAATAAAGAAATATGGTAAGCTTGCTTAAATAATTAGTTTTTAGGACACGATTAAAGCTTTGGGTATTGGGAGTCTTAATTTTCAAGGCATTGCATACCAGGGAACTAGTACAGCCTTAGTACAGTCTTTGAGACAAGAGTGAGAGGTTCAGATTTTGAAAGATGTTAAGTCCTGTTGGCCAAGATTGTTGGCAGAATGTAGAGGCCGGGTTGGGTGGTAGACTGAGATAAGGAAGGAAATTTAGGGAGGTAAAGCACTGTGGCGAGCTTTGTGGGTAAGTAATGATTTTACATTGCATTCTAAATTGAATGGAGAACCAGTGCAGCGAATGGTACAGGGGACTAACATCAGTGCATTGGCTGGAAAGAGAAGCCTGGTTGCAGCATTTAGAATGGACTGGAGAGGGTGAGCGTTTAGAGAAGGGAAGGCCTATTATCACTCAGTAAAGTGTTTTTTACATGGGATTTTTATCAGGCAAATGAGCATTCCTAAGAAATCCTCCATCATTTCTGATAATTGACCCATGTAAAAGGGCCTTTACTCTTTACCAATTGGTATTCTCAGTTTGAAGCTTTTTTTTTTTTTTTTTACTGCCATTTATATTCTTGTTTAAACAAGGGGTGTATGGCTGATAATGATGCATTAAATGGTCGCACAATTGATTGAGTCAAACAATAAAGGTTATACAAATGGGCACCAATCTTGCTGATCAGCGCTCTTTTGCTGCTTCTGGTCAGGCAGTCTGACAGGGCCCTTACAGTAGTCAAGATGAGAAGGAAAAAACAATTAGGGCCCATTCACCTTGAGGATATTTGGGGAGACAATTTTCTCAGAGGATCTGCCCGCAATCTGCGCTGAATTTGTGTGAAATTTTACCGGTGGAATACTATTCCGCATCAGAAGTTCAGCTACAAACGTACGACGTGTGAATAGAGCATCAGAATCCCTTAAAAACAATGGGAGGCTTCTACAAGCGAATTGTCCATGATGTACAAGAGCCTTCAGTTTTGGCTGATTTAACAGCAAGGAAAGCACAGATTCTAGAGATTAAGGACTCCGTTTTTCCGTTTTTGCACTTTCGTTTTTTCCTCCTTACCTTTTAAAAATCATAACCCTTTCAATTTTCCACCTAAAAATCCATATTATGGCTTATTTTTTGCATCACCAATTCTACTTTGCAGTGACATTAGTCATTTTACCCAAAAATGCACGGCGAAACGGAAAAAAAATCATTGTGCGACAAAATTGAAGAAAAAACGCCATTTTGTAACTTTTGGGGGCTTCCGTTTCTACGCAGTGCATATTTCGGTAAAAATTACACCTTATCATTATTCTGTAGGTCCATACGGTTAAAATGATACCCTACTTATATAGGTTTGATTTTGTCGCACTTCTGGAAAAAATCATAACTACATGCAGGAAAATTTATACGTTTAAAAATGTCATCTTCTGACCCCTATAACTTTTTTATTTTTCCACGTACAGGGTATGAGGACTCATTTTTTGCGCCGTGATCTGAAGTTTTTATCGGTATGATTTTTGTTTTGATCGGACTTTTTGATCACTTTTTATTCATTTTTTAATGGTATAAAAAGTGACCAAAATACGCTTTTTTGGACTTTGGAATTTTTTTGCGCGTACGCCATTGACCACGGCTTAATTAATGATATATTTTTATAGTTCGGACATTTACGCACACGGCGATACCACATATGTTTATTTTTTATTTTTTTTACACTGTTATTTTTTTTATGGGAAAAGGGGGGTGATTCAAACTTTTATTAGGGAAGGGGTTAAATGACCTTTATTAACACATTTTTTTTACATTTTTTTTGGAGTGTTATAGGTCCCATAGGGACCTATAACACTGCACACACTGATCTTTTACACAGATCACAGGCGTGTATTAAGACGCCTGTGATCAGTGTTATCGGCGCTTGACTGCTCCTGCCTGGATCTCAGGCACGGAGCAGTAATTCGCCGATCGGACACCGGGGAGGCAGGTAAGGGCCCTCCCGGTGTCCGGTCAGCTGTTCGGGACGCCGCGATTTCACCGCGGCGGTTCCGAACAGCCCGACTGAGCAGCCGGGTCACTTTCAGTTTCACTTTAGAAGCGGCGGTCAGCTTTGACCGCCGCTTCTAAAGGGTTAATACCGCACATCGCCGCGATCGGCGATGTGTGGTATTAGCCGCGGGTCCCGGCCGTTGATTAGCGCCGGGACTGACGCGATATGACGCTTCATATCGCGGGAGCCGGCGCAGGACGTAAATATAGGTCCTGCGTCGTTAAGGGGTTAAGATGCCGGTGACAATAGCGTCAAAGGGTGAATGACAGCTTAACACGAAAACGTCAGGTTTTGGTGTTTATAGTTTGGTTTTGAAAATAATCCATCCTGTTGTTTGTTGATATTAGAGATGAGCGAACTTACAGTAAATTCGATTCGTCACGAACTTCTCGGCTCGGCAGTTGACTTATCCTGCATAAATTAGTTCAGCTTTCAGGTGCTCCCGTGGGCTGGAAAAGGTGGATACAGTCCTAGGGGACTCTTTTCTAGGACTGTATCCACCTTTTCCAGCCCATCGGAGCACCTGAAAGCTGAACTCATTTATGCAGGATAAGTTATCAACTGCCGAGTCGAGAAGTTTGTGACGAATCGAATTTACTGTAAGTTCGCTAATCTCTAGTTGATATGTAACAGCATACATGCAAAACAGTTTATTGTCTATATTTACTAGTCTGCGTAGCCAACCAGTGTTGAGTACTCTCAATTATGGACATTTATCAACGTGTTTAGTCAGGTTTTCTTTACTAGAATTGTCGCAAAATTGTCGCAACTGCGACTACGCGATTTTTCGTGCGACATTTTGACTGGAAAGCGAGAAAAGCAAGTTTTCCAAAAATTAACTATGTAGTAATAATTTTAAAATGGACTACGGGTAGTCAGGTATTTATTAATTGCGACAGTCGCAACTGCGCAAAAAAAAGTCGCAACAGCGTTAAAAATTGACTAAATTTACTCCAGCTCAAACATGGAGCAGAAAAAGCTACTAGCAAAGTAAAAAAAGTAAAAATTGCTTACGTGAAAGAAAATTATCAACAGGCTGAAACCAGTTGATAAATAAGTCACACATAAGCAAAAAAAAAGTAAGGAAAAAATTACTAAAAAAAAAACAATACATAAGCAAAGATTGATAAATGTCCCTCAATAAGATTAGAAAGTTGTATGTATGTGTTCTTTTGAGTTGGCAAATTATGAAAACTCCTCTTCGCTTGTAGGTATGGTTATTTTTCATTAATCTTTTTGTAACTTACACATGTATCTAGATACAGGGCTGATGTTTAGTATTCTCCTCTATTCTGTTTCGGTCTCCAGCGCTGATGTCATGGAATTAGTATGTTGATACTTTGTGTAGCAGTGTTTTCTCCTGCAAGCATTCAGTTTGTTTCAAGGGCAGTAACGTTTGGAAATGTTCTGCTCCACATTGGTGTAATGTGTGTCTAGAACATATGATACTTACGGTGACTGGAATACCACATGCAATGTTATCTGAAAAGCAGAACGTGTGTTACCAATGTCAGGGATGTTCTCTCTGAGTAGCAATGCTTCTAGTGGGAAAAAAACACTTATTTTAGTAAATCATTCTACTTTTTTTTTTTTTGGTTCCCCCCCAAAAGAATGAGGCAGAGGCACGTCAGCCTATGGGGGCCCTATCATGTCTCTGTACAACTCAGAAGCTGCACATATCCATAATATGGCTTTATAAATGTAGAATTAGGGCAAGGAAAATGTTTTCCTCTGATAAATCCTCTTTCTGCTCCTTGATAAAATTATACAAAATTGGTGCTTATTTAGCGTGGAATTTGGCACCGATTGACCTTTTTGGATTTTTCTTAAGGATTCGGGCAGAAGAATGGACATGTCCATTTTTATAGCGTAATTCAGATTTGTGTTTAAAATTTCTGAGCAGAAATGTACTTGTGTGAGTAATTCAAGGCAGCATTGCGTATTTCTCCTGAACCAGGCTGCACAGTCTGTTGCACTGGAATCTCCAAGCTGAATTTTTTTTTTTTTTTACGCTGGTTTCACCCATAAAAACTACCCTGTCATTTTGCACTCCCAGGATTCAGTTTTTGTGGAATTTTTTTTCAAAAATAGTAGGTTTTAAAGGGGTACTGCAGCCAGAGTTAACTTATTCCCTATCCACAGCTGATCACGGGGGCCTGTTTGCTGAGGCATGGAAACTCAACCGTGGCAGATTCTACACCTTATATTGCAAATTCTGACCCCTCTTCCCTCCCCCCCCCCCCCCCTATTAAAGTCAATAGGTGAACTCCTCAATAACACAACAATTGACATACTGCAGAATTTTTCTCCAGTGACTTTATGATTTTGATAAATCTGCTGCAAATCCACCACATTTGGCCATACACTAATAGTGTCTGTCAGAGAAGAGGAACAGTCAGACATGCTTGAGGCTTGTCCATGCAAGCAAAGATTTCTTTCAATATAAGGCTGAGTTCACACCACGTTTTGTTAAATACGGTTATTTAATGTATGTCTATGAGCCGACCGGAGTGAACCGCAGCCTCCGGTCGGCTTTGTTTTCGGCCGTATGCGGTTTCCCGACCGCAGGCAAAAACGTGGTCGACCGCATTTTTGCCTACGGTCGGGAAACCGCATACGGCCGAAAACAAAGCCGACCGGAGGCTGCGGTTCACTCCGGTCGGCTCATAGACATACATTAAATACGGTTCCCGAATACGGTTGAGTGCGGGCACCGCGATTAAGCCCCGCCCCCCTCCTCCCAACCGTATACGGGAACCGTATTTAACAAAACGTGGTGTGAACCCAGCCTAAGCAGACTAGTCCTGACACTAGTTCACACAGATGAATCATTATCAGGCCTCAAATCTAGCCTTAGACCAGCAAGCCTGAGTTCACACTGTGTGTTTTCTCATTCGTGTGTTGTTTTTGTTGATGAACTCACATTGAGAGACATGTGCATTCACCAATAAAAAAAAATGCATGTTAAAAATGCAACAACTTATAGAATGAAAAGTTATAACATTTTTTTAATGTACATTATGCAACACTACCGTATGCTTTTCAAGAACTATCCCTGAAGTCATGAAATGTTTACCTTCGGAGTCTGAAAGCCGCCCTGATCTTGTCTTGCTCACGTAGTTGTTAGGCCATACTGTATATCTTTCTCATCTATAGAGCAGGGCACTGGTTTGAATAGGTGGGGTTTTAATACCTGAATGTAAACAAGAATATTTCAATTCTCTGGTGTTCTTGAAAATATCTGCTTGCTAACAGTATATTTGAAAGTAGCAGAACTACATTATATAGTGAGTGAACAAGCTTTGTCCCAGATTAATCAAACTGTGTGAGAGAAAAAGTGGAGGGATTTTCCCACAGCAACCAATCACTGCTCAGCTTTCACTTTACCTCAGCTTGTTAGCTGAGCTGTGATTGGTCTCTGTGGGAAAATCCCTCCCCTTTTCTCTCTCACAGTTTGATAAATCTGGGCCTATGTACGTAAAGCAAATAAGATGCCTGGAATTGCTTTAAGTGCAGTCTCCAAACTCAAAAGGTCTAAGAAAGGTACATAAGGGGAAACGCATGTTGTTACACAATCACTGTGCACTCATTTAAGGGAAGCCTGCTGGGATTTCACTGTTCTACATATTAGCAAATGTTGGAGTGTGTTTCTCTCAGAGCTTAACAAACTGGAACGCATTGTTCAATCTACGGAAAACGATGTGTAGGCAGGAAAAAATGTTTTGCAGTCCGTCACTCTTGCGTGTGTGCGGAGCATCAGTGCGAGGTCAGAGTTTCTTGTGTTTCAGATTGTAAAGAAGTATTTAAAAATGGAGGAGACTGATGGTAGTTACATGTTTGACGGTATTGTAGAAGTAGGCTATAGGTTTTGAAGTATCATTAATACAGGTGCCCATATTACCACTTCAAGGGGCTTTTTGTATACAGAAATCCCTGCTGATGTTCAGATGTCTTCTACACTTACAGTATAGATACAATATAGCTTGTATTCAAAGACCTGGAGGAAGAACCGAGAACAGTGGATTTGGCTCAAACAGCACTAGGTAGGAGACCTGTGATTTCGAGGGGAAATAAATGAGGAATTAAAGAATTGGACACAAGTTCCAGACCAGACGTCCCCTCCATTTCACAACATTGTACAGCACAAAGATACAGTAATTTCTGCTTAAATAAGGTCACAATAGTAGACACATACTACACAAATATAGACACATACTACAGATAGCAGCTAGAGATGAGTGAAGTTACAGTACTTCGATTCGTCACGAACCTTGCGGCTCGGCGGTTGCTGACTTTATCCTGCATAAATTAGTTCAGCTCCCAGGTGCTCCGGTGGGCTGGAAAAGGTGGATACAGTCCTAGGAGACTCTCTTAGGACTGTATCCACCTTTTCCAGCCCACCGCAGCACCTAAAAGCTGAACTAATTTATGCAGGATAAGTCATCAACTGCCGAGCCGCGAGGTTCTTGCAGAATCGAAGTACTGTAACTTCACTAATCTCTAATAGCAGCATTGGGTTGTGTTTAGTGTACTAAAGGCTCTCAAGGTTATTTTTACCTGTCATCACGTTCATGCTGCCTTACCCACGAATCACCTGGGTCATCCCTGGTGCCTTCTTTCCACTCCATTAGCCTTCATTGATAGATCGCTCCCTAAACCCAAACAGGTAGACATCTATCTATCAAGCTGGCAGGGAGAAGCAACCAGGGACTCATAGTTCAGACAGCATAAAAGTGATCTTCCCTTTATCTGTTGTGTGGTGGACATAAACTGGCTATTCAGATTAGATAAATGTCGTCCAATTCCTTTTTTATTGTCAGGACCAGGCAGTGATGTATATAGCAGCATCCCAACTATCCTCAATGACAAATTTTGAGGAGCTGCAGAGAAATATGGCTTGTTTGGTTTTAATGTCATGGGAGGTAAGCTGCAGCCAGAGGGGTCAGAAGCTCCCTTATTCTTTCATTGGAATAAACATGAAGTGTCCGCCAAACAAACGTCTGTGCAGCAGTCAGGAGAAATAGCTGGACAGCCATCTAGTGTATGGCCAGCTCTATACTTGTTTTTTTTGTGGTTACCTACACAAAAAGTGGCTTCTCTTCAGTGATGTTGTTCCTCTAATAGACACCTGTCCTCCAGTGTTTGACCCTTGGCTAGCAGTGTGCCTTGTGTATTCGTATTGCAATTTTTACCTTCCTGCGTGGCTGTCAACATTCATATGTTATATTCAATCTGAGGATAGGCGAATGGGTCGCTTTGCTTTGTCCTTGAGGGACCGTGAGGCATTTGTACTGCTATGAGAAGGTTACAATTGTCACAACCATTTAGTTCAGTGACCACCCTCCTGCGGGAGCTTTTAATTGCCTTTGTACTGTAACTATACCAAAGATCTGTGCTCAGTTACATGAACAGCAATCCCAGGTCCCTCAATCTACCAGCTACAAAAAATAGAAAACATATGTTTGTGGGAACCACGGAAGAATTAGCATGAGCGGGAGAAAACAGGCTGTAGAGAACCTGAGGCTTTGTGCTGTGATGGAAATACAAGTCTCTCCTTTAGCTGCCAGACTAAGACAGGCTCCGACTTGTAGCTTCACCATGAACAGACAGATGTATTGTGCATCTTATTCTTTATGGTTGGAGAGCAATATATAGTGATTGATTGAATGTATGTATACCTGTTTCTAGATAACCAGCAGGTGCATTTCATCATCTGGAAAAGAATGTATATACATATATACACACACACACGGTACAGACCAAAAGTTTGGCCACACCTTCTCATTCAAAGAGTTTTCTTTATTTTCATGACTATGAAAATTGTAGATTCACAATGAAGGCATCAAAACTATGAATTAACACATGTGGAATTATAGACATAACAAAAAAGTGTGAAACAGCTGAAAATATGTCATATTCTAGGTGGAAAGTGTCCCCAAGTGCAGTCACAAAAACCATCAAGAGCTACAAAGAAACTGGCTCACATGCGGACCACCCCAGGAAAGGAACACCAAGAGTCACCTCTGCTATGGAGGACAAGTTCATCCGAGTCACCAGCCTCAGAAATAGCAGTTTAACAGTAGCTCAGATTAGAGACCAGGTCAATGCCACACAGAGTTCTAGCAGCAGACACATCTCTAGAACAACTGTTAAGAGGAGACTGTGTAAATCAGGCCTTCATGGTAGAATATCTATTAGGAAACCACTGCTAAGGACAGGCAACAAGCAGAATAGATTTGTTTGGGCTAAAGAACACAAGGAATGGACATTAGGCCAGTGGAAATCTGTGCTTTGGTCTGATGAGTCCAAATTTAAGATCTTTGGTTCCAACCACCGTGTCTTTGGGCGACGCAGAAAAGGTGAACGGATGGACTCTACATGCCTGGTTCCCACCGTGAAGCATGAAGGAGGTCTGATAGTGTGGGGGTGCTTTGCTGGTGACACTGTTGGGGATTTATTCAAAATTGAAGGCATACTGAACCAGCATGGCTACCACAGCATCTTGCAGCAGCATGCTATTCCATCCGGTTTGCGTTTAGTTGGACCATCATTTATTTTTCAACAGGACAATGACCCCAAACACACCTCCAGGCTGTGTAAGGGCTATTTGACCAAGAAGGAGAGTGATGGGGTGCTGCACCAGATGACCTGGCGTCCAAGGTCACTAGACCTGAACCCAATGAAGTCAAAAGGGCCAACAATTGCTAAGCATCTCTGGGAACGCCTTCAAGACTGTTGGAAGACCATTTCAGGTGACTACCTCTTGAAGCTCATCAAGAGAATGCCAAGACTGTGCAAAGCAGTAATCAGAGCAAAAGGTGGCTAGAACCTAGAATATGACATATTTTCAGTTGTTTCACACTTTTTTGTTATGTCTATAATTCCACATGTGTTAATTCATAGTTTTGATGCCTTCAGTGAGAATCTACAATTTTCATAGTCATGAAAATAAAGAAAACTCTTTGAATAAGAAGGTGTGTCCAAACTTTTGGTCTATACTGTGTGTGTGTGTATATATATATATAATAAATATATATATATATATATATATATATATATATATATAATATATTTATTTATAGTAGATATGTATCTGGTGGCCTAAAAACAAAATTTCAATCATGATATCTTAGGCTTGTTTCACACTACAAAATTACTCCGTTTTACAGATTCGTACGAAGTTCCGTCTGAAAATCAGCATAAAGCGGCAGTGACAAAATCCTATACGGCCGTTAGAAAATCCCATTATAGTCTATGGGATTTTTCTAATAGCCGTTTTAACCCGTTATAGCCCATTATTAATAACGGCCGTTATTTTGTGACAGAAGATAGTAACGGGAGAAATAGTGCATGCATTATTTTTCCCATTACTATCTTCTGTCGCAAAACAATGGCTGTTATGAATAACTGGCTATAACAGGTTAAAACGGCTATAAAAAAAATCCCATAGACTATAATGGGATTTTCTAATGGCCGTATAGTATTTTGTAACTGCCTTTTACAGCTGATTTTCAGACGGAACTTCGTACGTATCTTAAAAACTGAGTAATTTTGTAGTGTGAAAGGGACCTTAAAGTTATCTTAAATGTAATTCAAGTTATCTTAAAGTTGTCTTTCCTTGTCTGAATTAGCACATAGTTGGGAACAATAGATTGCACTTAAAGGGGTACTCCACTGGAAAACATATTTTAAATTATCTGGTGCCAGAAAGTTAAACAGATTTGTAAATTACTTCTATTAAAATTTCTTAATCCTTCTAATTCTTATCAGCTGCTGTTCCACAGGAAGTTCTTTTCTCTTTGAATTTCCTTTCTGCCTGTTAACAGTGCTCTCTGCTGACACCTCTGTCCATTTTTGGAACTGTCCAGAGCAGGAGAGGTTTTCTATGGGGATTTGCTCCTACTCTACACCGTTCCTAAGATGAACAGAGGTGTCAGCAGAGAGCACTGTGGTCAGGCAGAAAGGAAATTCAAAAAGAAAAGAACTTCCTCTGGATCATAACAGCAGCTGATAAGTACTGGAAGGATTAAGATATTTTAATAGAAGTAATTTACAAATCTGTTTAACTTTCTGGCACCAGTTGATTTAAAACAAAAAAAAGTTTTCCAGTGGAGTACCCCTTTTAAGTGTTTCTGCTCTCCATTTCCAATTTATCTACAGTGTCCATTAAAGACACCTTTGGTAAATGTCCACTACAACCCCATTGTAATTGTTTCATACTATGGATGATTGGATCTGTTGCTAATATGCTGGTGCAGAGTCCTTGGCAGGTCAGAGCTGTTCTTTAATAAAACAAAGGCAACCTACACCTAATGTTATAGCCGGTATGTGTATATATACTAATGTGCTTATATAAAACTCATTGGGGGACATGTATCATTATTTGTGTATGGTAGAAGCAGTTAACCCCTTTTGCCGAATTCTAAATTATGCGCAGAATCGCTAAATTTTACAATCAAGCGCAATGAGTTTCATAAATTGCGGGCAAATATAGTAAACTCCTCATACCTCCACTCTTTGAAAAATGAAATCGATGATTTAGAGCATCTTGCTAAGTGCAGTCCAAGATGGCTTATATTTGCATTAAAAATATGGCAGTTGATGACTTTTCCTGCATAAATTAGTTCAGCTTTCAGGTGATCCGGTGGGCTGGAAAAGGGGGATACAGTCCTAGGAGAGAGTCTTCTGGGACTGTATCCACCTTTTCCAGCCCACCGGAGCACCTGAAAGCTGAACTAATTTATGCAGGAAAAGTCATCAACTGCCGAGCCGAGAAGTTCGTGACGAATCAAATTTACTGTAAGTTCGCTCATCTCTACCAACAAGGATTAGGAAGGAAAAACCGGGCAACGCCAGGTACTCAGCTAGTAGTAATCTAATATAAATTGACAGATTAGCATATGTGAGGCATTAATTCTATGCTTATGACAGTGTTTGCCAACCAGGGTGCTTCCAGCTGTTGCAAAACTACAGCTTCCAGCATGCCCGGACAGCCAACGGCTGTCCGGGCATGCTGGGAGTTGTAGTTTTGCAACAGCTGGAGGCACCCTGGTTGGGAAACACTGCCTTATGGAAATGCCCACTTTTGGGTTGAACTTTCCTATACCCTACCTCTTTTGCTATGTTTTTAGGATTGTCCTGCCAAAAACCAAGACTGTTAGAAAATATTGATTAATGGTATGTTTACACATGCATATTTTTGCTGCAGAGTTTACTGCCCATTGACTTCATTGTGTAGCTAAATCTGCTACAGCAAATCTGCACACGTGTGAACGTACCCTAAAATGTATTATATGTTACAATTTTAAATAAATACAATGTGTTTTATGCAACATCATTTTTTTTTCCCCCCTTTCAGGTGCCCCTGGTTGACTAGAGAAATCTCCCCAGCCATCCCAGTGTACAATGGGCTCATGTTCCTCTTTGTGCTGGCAAATTTCAGCATGGCAACCTTTATGGATCCTGGTATCTTCCCAAGAGGTAACTGTTCCTAGCGACTTTCCTTTGGGAATATAGTAATTGTTGCTCTGCAGATGGAATGAGGTTTATAGTGTAGCTGAAGCATCCATTTTTAGCTCTAGCATTTATTATTACTGTGTCGTTTTGAATCTTCTAGTGTATATTAAATATTTATCTGTACGGATTGTGGCCGCCGACTCCCATCAGCCTTGTATACTGACTTGCAACAGATCTAGCATCACAGAGAGACCTCGAGCTGAACCCATCGCTGGCTCCATGCAATCAATATTAATAAGACAACGAGACTGTGAGATTAGCCGAGCTGGGCAGGACGCAGGCCTTTGCTCAGCACAAAGAGAATAATTTTGCCAAAGTTACCTTACGTAGCAAGTCTTTTCCTGCTGAAGATTAACCCTATGTGGCTACGATGTGTAACAAAGAAAGTTTAAAGAATAACTAACAAGCTTATAAAAGAAAACACAAGCCTTCTACAAAGTATACTGCCATACTCAATGGGAAAAACATTGTTATATTTTGTATACACAATCAGGTTTTTTGTTTTGTTTGTTTTTAAATCAAATTATGAATATGTAACATAAGTACTTCTGGAGGGAATACAGTAACTGCATTAACTGTTAAAGTATACTGTGTAAGCGAATACTGTCATAAACACAAATGGAATGAAATGGTGACATGGGAATAATTTTTTTAAATTTAATTTACAGGTGCAAATACAATTTTTTTTCAGTCTTTGACATATGATGATTACAATTAGCAATTCTTAAGATAGGTCATACATTGTAGAGGGCAGCTCTATCATAAAAAGTAAGAGGTATTTCAGAGGCCCCCCCAACTCTTTCTCAAGGCTTTGTTAACTGAGCATGCTTGGTGAATTGTTGTGTAATTCTAAAAACAAAGATTCATTGTAATCAAATGACCAGAATTGTCAAATATTCATATTTTTTTTTAATCTTAATTCGCCATTGTTCACAAGTTCCATGTTGAATGTCACACCTTTAAAGAGGTAATCCGCTGTCCCATCGTTTGAAACATTATGTTCCCACGCTTGGAGCGGGCGGCAGGGGTCGTGATGTCACACCCACACCCCCTCGTGATGTCACACCACACCCCCTCAATGCAAGCTACACCCCCTCCCATAGACTTGCATTGAGGGGGAGTGGTGTGACATCACAAGGGGTGTGGTCGTGACATGACCCCCGCTGCCGGCACTCAGCATTCTAAATGAATGCTGGGTGCTGCACAGAAATTGGGACCCCCCACAATCAGACATCTTGTCCCTTATCCTTTGTCTAGGGGCGGAATACCCCTTAAGCCCTGACCTAATCTGCTGGAAATTCCACAGCAAATTCAAGTAAATGGAGTATTTTGTATCCCATTTAAATGCAATAGGGAAAATATTTTTTATAAGGGCCATGCATTTTACAAGCAGAACTCTGCTACGGAAAATACGGTGCAGCAGCCTCCCATTTCTATTAATAGGATTCTGCTGCTTCATTTACACTACACATTTTCCGTGGCGGATGTGCTGTAGAAATCCCAGACCCCCAGACTCTGCCCTGTCATATGCATGAGGTCATATTTTCTTTGGTCTGTTGTGATCTCCCTTTTTCATTCTTTTATTTGGCCTAATAAGCTGATGAAGATGAAGACAAGGATGATGACTTCAGAGCTCCCCTCTACAAGAATGTGGAGATCAAAAGAATACAAGTACGGATGAAATGGTGTGCCACCTGCCACTTTTATCGGCCCCCTCGCTGTTCACATTGCAGTGTCTGTGATAACTGTGTGGAAGTAAGTCTTAAGTTTTAATTCCTGTTCCTCTCTTGTGTGTGAGTGTATTCTTATTTGAAGATACCTTTCAGGTGTATTGTACTGCACTAAATTTACACATGCCGTATCTGCTGCAGATTTGCTTCAGCAGATTTCATGCTGTTAAATCATTTCAAAGAAATCGTCAAACACACCAGTAGAAGAGCAGTAGCGGATACTGTATGTGTAAATGTACCGTAATGGTATGTTCACATGTACAGGATCTGCTGCATATTTTCTGCCACTGATTTTGCTACCCATTAAAGTGGGTTGGAAAATCAGCTGCAAAATATGTAGCAGATAATGTACATGTGAACATACCCTAACAATGTGGGCTTATTGGTCTGAGATAATCGCCCTTAAATATCAAAATGTGTGAGAGAAACTGGAGTTGATTTTTTTCTAAAACAACCAATCACAGCTCAGCTTTCCTATCTTAACGAGCTCTGGTAAAGTGAAAGCTGGGCTGTGATTGGTTGCTGTGGGCAAAATATCTCCAGTTGTTCTCACACATTTTGATAAATAAGGGCCATTATTGGTGTCTGAATAGTGTGGGTCCAACCATTGCAGAATAGCACAATTTTGGAATCCAAACATTAATATCCCATGTTCTAGTTTTATTTCCGGCATGGTGCCGTTAAGGGTATATGGAGCTTAGTATGCAAGTGATGAAATGCTGTCGGCACTGCTGTGCTCACCTTGTATATGGAAAAGCAGACCTTCCTTAAGGACCTCAGCTAGAACCACCTGTGGTGCTCTGTTTGTAAGCATAAGCTTGTAGTGATGCGTAAAATGAAGTAGTAGAATTATCAAACGGCACTCACTTCTCTGCTGTAACTTTGGGTTTATTGGGACAAACTGTTTACAACAGCAACGGGCATGGCCGACGGGCCGGTTTCGTGCTACACAGAGCGCTTAGACGTGACCTCGTATATGGAGCTTAGTGTTTACACTACCTAGTGCATTGCTCCTAAGTGGTGTAACCCACCAACACCTTCGTACAATGTGGTATTGCTGGAGGTTTTTTGAGTGAAAGAGAGGCGGAATTTATATTTGTGCCACATTCAACTACCGCAATCTACCACTCATTTCCAAAAGTGCATAAACTTATTTTTCCTCCACCCATGCGACCAATTGTTGCCGGCATCGGTGCACTTAACGAAAACATGTCTGCATGGGTGGACAGCCTCCTCCAAACCCTTATTCCAACCATTCCAGGCTTTATCCAGGACACCAAACATCTTCATGGTCTTGACGACATAGTATGGCATGAGTCCATGTCCTGGATAACTTTGTATTAGGTGATTCCACACGACAAAGCCCTAATTGCTCTCAAATGGTTTCTTGGTACGTATTCTCCCTATCCCGCTGATCTGCAGGTGTACATCCTATTAGTTATTGACTATCTTCTCACTCACAATTTCTTTATTTGACGGGATGTACCCACCATCCAGGATTATGAACATCCAGTGGTCAGGAACAAGAGTAAACTGAAGTGGAGATTAACCCAATATAGGGCAATGATGTACCTTTATCCATGGTCAATGTGATGTAGTACTATTTGGGACATTATTTAGAAGTTACTTGTAGAACTTCTACACTATTGTTACAAGGGATTTAGCTCTTTGGCTCATTTTAGTCCTGTCTTGAGGTGGCACATTTAGTGGCGACAATAAATTTAATTTAATTGGATGAGTTCCTTCTCCTTTTTATTCATTTTTTGAGGATACAACTGGAGACTAATAATGTAAGCAGTTGGGGCCATTATGAAAGAAGGACAGACATTCGTATCATGTGTACTTCCTGCATCTAATTGTTGATGTAAATTTGGTCTATTTGAAGGAGATGGAACTTCAACTGAAGGACACTCACTGATTGCCAGATATACTGGAGCAACGTGTTATCCTCTTCTTCTTGCCTTGCTTGCTAGCTATGTGCTTTATTTTGTGCTATGTCTGTCATATATGTGCTATGTATGCCATTTCTGGATATAGAGTGGAATAGTGTAGACAACTTCTATAATAATTATTTACTGTAAAATTTCTCTCCATTCTGTCTCCGTTCATAACCCCTGATGAACCGTACTTTTATCTATGTACGGGGAAACGCGTTGGGTATAAAGTAGTGAGAATTGACCCAATAGAGTACTCTGTTACTGGAGACTCTTTAACCTGAATGACCGATTGTTAAGACTTTTTTGTAATTTTTGATATAATAAAGTTTATAATTTTTAGCTATATGGTTTGGTATTCTTGAGGTAGAAATTAGCTAAAGTGGACGTGAGTCCAGTTTTTTCAGTGATTGATTTTGATGGGATGTACTACCTGCAGATCAACGGGGTGGCCATGGGGGCCAAATTTTCCCCATCTTTAGCGAATATCTATATGAGTTGGTGGGAGATGCGTTTTTTGTTTTCTGAAAATATTCTGTATAAGAAAAACATAATTTATTATGGTCGATATATAGATGAGATACAAAACCTTGCAGCATATCTCAACAATAACCCTGACAATTTACCCTTTACATTAGCCTCTCACAAAAACACAGTAGCATTTTTGGACTTAAATCTAAGAGGTGATACATCTAGCACCAGGGTTATATCCACTACCCACAGAAAAGAAACTGCAGTTAAAGGGGTATTCCAGGCAAAACCTTTATATCAACTGGCTCCGGAAAGTTAAACAGATTTGTAAATTACTTCTATTAAAAAATCTTAATCCTTCCAATAGTTATTAGCTTCTGAAGTTTTCTGTCTAACTGCTCAATGATGATGTCACGTCACGGGAGCTGTGCATGATGGGAGAATATCCCTTGCATGATGGGAGAATATCCCTTGCATGATGGGAGAATATCCCCATAGGAGCTGGACAGCTCCCGGGACGTGAGTCATCAGAAAGCAGTTAGACAGAAAACAGCAACTCAACTTCAGAAGCTAATAACTATTGGAAGGATTAAGATTTTTTAATAGAAGTAATTTACAAATCTGTTTAACTTTCCAGAGCCAGTTGATATATATAAAAAAAAGTTTTTGCCTGGAATACCCCTTTAACTCAAAGCTACACGCGACTCCTTGTCACCCATTTCACTTGATGAAAAATTTACCCGTGGGTGAGGCTCTTCATGCCCGCCGAAACTTCTCCGAATTTTCGGATTTCATGCGTGAAATGGATGATCTAGGTGTTCACCTGAAAAAGATGGGATATCCTGACTGGATGCTCAAATAAGCCTCTAAAATTGTATCTAGCAAAAACAGGATGGACTTGATAAAAATTGGTCCACCCAGACGTACATCAAAACCAGTCTCTCCCAACCCCATCATGGTCCCTACCCAATACAGTGCACACTTTGGCGGGATCTGTAAAATTGTACACAAACTTGTGCCACTCATTCTCACAGAACCCGCTTTTTCAGAGGCTCTAACAGGCGGCTATAGATGCATAGCCAGACGAGCACCCACATTGGGACAATTACTGTCACTTAGTCTGTTTTCCAGCTCCACCAAACGTGACTTACCATGGCTAAGAACACGGGTACATTCAAATGTGGTCATAGTATTTGTACTTGCTGTTCGGTTTTCAGATCTGGTAACAGTTTTACATCTTATTCCACAGGTAAATCGTACAATATCAAACAATATGTTAACTGTAACACAACTCATGTTATATACCACATCTCATGTACCGACTGCAAACTACAATACGCTGGGTGCACCACCACTCCATTAAAAGTCAGAATTAGAAAGCACCTATCCGATATTACACATTTCAAGACCCGTAATACCTCAGCAGTATCCATGCACAGTGCCATGCTGGCACCACAGCATCCTTGTAAGTACAAGGAATCGAACGTGTGACACTTCCACATAGAGGTGGGGACTTGAGACAGAAAGTACTTGCACAAGAAATATTTTGAATCATGACACGAGACACGTGGGCCCCTAGGGGACTCAACAAGATACAGGATACATTACTTTGTTACCAATAGCCTATATCCACATCTCACTGAGTCTCCATCTGTACAGTTATACTTCCAATATTCCATGAGCATAAATAAATTTATATATTGATCCATGCTTCAATACTATTATGCATTGAGAATCTCAGCTTTTTGATATATATGTACTATTTCACTTAAAGTGAAAGCAGAGCACCGATGGTTGCTATGGCAACCGGATGACTGACAGTGGCCTCCGTTGTCATGGCAACATGAGTGATCAGTTCTTACCTAAGGTAGGGACTGATCTATCCTATGCCTGTCAGTACTGACAGACATAGGCATAATTCAATGGAGTACATATGTGTACTCCATTGAATTATGTGTATAATAGTAAAAAATAAGTGTGGAAAAAAAGTGAAAACAAAATAAAATTAAATATTAAAGGAAAAAAATTTGAAAAAGTATAAAAAAATTATAAAATAAATTCTATGTGTATAATACACCATCAAAAATAGTACCCCCCCCCCCCCCCCATGAATCAACATGTCCGGCAAAGAAAAGTCCTCACACATTGCGTCAGTGAAAAAATGTTAAAGGTTGCAGCTCACAGAATACGGTGACTTACAAACATGATTTAAAAAAAAAAAAATGTTTTAAATAGTTTTTATGCCATGTCATTAATTTGGTGCGGCATGGCTATTTATCGTACGAGCAGAAAATATAAAATCTAGAAAAATGCAAATTTTTTTTTTTTTTTTTACAACATTTAAAACATTTTTTTACATAAAAAGCTAAATATATCAATCAAAATTTACCACTAATGTAAAGTACAATATGTCATGAAAAAACGATCTCAGAATCGCTTTCATAAGTAAAAGTGTTCCATAGTTATTACCAAATAAGTGGTCATTAAAGCCTTGGTCATTAAAGGTCTAAACAGGCTGTTGAGTAAAGGGGTTAATTTTTATTATTAATCAAACAAAAGTTACTTTTTATCTGGCTAGAGGGAGAAGGGTATTAGTGCCAAATGGGCATATGTGGTGGTGTATTTTGGGGCACCCCCCTTAGCCAATGGGCAAAAATCAGACTACCCCTAGCTGATTTCCGTAGCAGGGGGCTGCTGCTAATGGCCAACATGTGGTAATCAACCCAGACGGCTATTAACCCTTAAGATTGCTACTGTCAAAGTGTACAGTATCATCTTAAGGGATAGTGAAGTGCTCCCTGGTTGTCTAGTGGAGTAAATCTATTTGGGGAATCTAAAGATTCCTCCTAAGGTTTCCCTAATGTGTTCAAAAAAACAAAAAAAAACAAAAAATGTAAAACACATGCATTAAAGGGGTACTCCACTGGAATTTTTTATTTTTTTTAAATCAACTGGTGCCAGAAAGTTAAACATATTAGTAAATTACTTCTATTAAGAAATCTTAATACTTCCAGTACTTATCAGCTGCTATGATCCACAGGAAATTCTTTTCTTTTTGAATTTCCTTTCTGCCTGACCACCGTGCTAACACCTCTGTACGTTTTAGGAACTGTCCAGAGCAGCAGAGGTTTACTATGGGGATTTGCTCCTACTCTTTACAGTTCCTAAAATGGACAGAGGTGTCAGCAGAGAGCACTGTGGTCAGGCAGAAAGGAAATTAAAAAAGAAAAGGATCATAACAGCAGCTGATAAGTACTGGAAGGATTAAGATTTTTAATAGAAGTAATTTACAAATCTGTTTAACTTTGTGGCACAAGTTGATTTAAAAAAAAAAAAAAAAAGTTTTCCAGTGGAGTACCCCTTTAAATTCTTCCTTACTAGAAGTTAAAATCACCCCCCTTCCCATTTTCCATAAAAAATATGTAAGCATAATAAAAATAGGCAAATATGGTATCACCTCGTGTGTAATTGTCCAAACAATTAAAACGTAACATAATTTATCCTGTACAATAAATGGAATAAACATAAAAAAAACCTAACCCCAGAATTCTGGGTTTTTCTTAACACGTCATGTCCCAGAAAAAATGCCAAAGAAAAATGCTATCAAAAAGTCTGATCAATACCACAATGATACCATTAAATAAGACGGATCACAGTGCAAAAAATGAGCCATCATACAGCCCACTGTACAAAAAATTTTGAAGTTATAGGTGTCAGAAAATGGCAATTTAAAAAATAATATTTTCTAAATGTTTTTTAGATTTTTTTTTTATTTTTTTTAAATGAGTAAAACCTGACAAACTATACAAATTGGGTACGGTTATTCGGAGCATATGTTTGTAGAAAAATGAAGGCAGTCATTACAAAGTACAAATGGTCCCGAAAAAAACAAGCCCTCATATAAGTGTGTTGATGGGGAAAAACAAAAAAAACATAATGTAAACTTTAATTTGTGCTCCAGAAGTCCATGTGAAATTTCAGTACAAGACATAAAGCACTTACTTGTTGTGTCCACTATTCGTACTAAATCCTTTTTGCATGTATGCACCATATAGAACCAGAAAATGTTAACATACTGCTATACAATATCTCCTACAATACTGTGGTTTATGTAAACCCTTTTTTCTTTCGGTAGGATTTTGATCATCACTGTCCCTGGGTGAATAACTGCATAGGGCGCAGGAATTATCGCTATTTCTTCCTGTTCCTGCTGTCTCTGAGCACACACATGGTTGGGGTCTTCTCATTTGGCCTCATATTTGTCCTGCACCATCTGGAGGTTCTGGGAGAAGCCCACACCAGTATTACGTATCCTTTCAGTACACAAAAATAGATGTAAATTCTCATTAACCTTTTGTTGCTATTGTGACAAACATAATTAATATGTGATACTAGTGAGTGATCTTGCATTATTAGTTTATAATGTCAATATTTTTTTTTTTACGTGGATTTCTGCCATGTTATCAGAGTGTCATAGCCAAAAATGGATAGTTGCATTGCTCTGAAAATTCCATTCATGTAAAGATATGATCACTTGCGACAAATCCACACGTTTTAGGTGGGGACAGATTTAGATTGACCACTTCTGATTTGTTGCAGGTTTTACTTTCTTTATAGCCGGGAACCTTTCTAGTGTGTGGATGTAAGATTTCAAAAAGCAGATCTACTTTGTTGGTAACTGTAATCTATTGCGGCTTTGCCATGCAAATTTCCACATGGAAAAGCCGCAGCAAATCTATCTAATGTGCATTTACTTTACAAGTGTGATACTGTATTGACAAAAATGGATAGATCAACAGATCATCTTGTATGCGAGAGGTTTATGCTAGTCAAAGATCTAGCCGGCCTTAAATGGGTACACAAAATGTTGCCCTGTTTAATATTATAATCCAAATAACTCAATAATGGAAAATTCTTCTGAATGTTCCAGGAGGCAGTTAACTTGTCTTCATGCCCATCTCCTACCATGTAAAACAAAGAAAAACCAGGCGCTCCCTTGTGGAGAATCAACGGGATCACAGGTGTGTGGGAGGGGAGGGTAAAGGCTCACCCTGCCAGGTTGTGTGCACTCCCACACAACCAGGATATGCGTTTGATAAGATGATCCCGGTCTGCAGCCTTCCTAAAAACAGTAAGGAGATGTATGGCAAACTTCGAGGAGGATAGGAATTGCGGCGCTGACCAAGGAGGGGACAATGGAGCCAGGTGTGTAACGAACAGATTTAATCCGATGCGACGCGTTTCACCGCGCAAGCGCGGTGAAATGCGTTGCATTGGATTAAATCTGTTCGTTACACACGTGGCTCCATTGTCTCCTCCTTGGTCGGCGCCGGAATTCCTATCCTCCTCGAAGTTTGCCATACATCTCCATCTCCTACCATAACACCTGCCTTGGAAACTAACAGCACTGTTCTGTCTGATAACCAATGGGTTAACTGAGCAAGTAGTGTCTAGGCACAAGTGGGGGATTTATCAAAACCTATACAGTGGAGCAGTTGCCCTTAGCAGCCAATCAGATTTCTTCTTTTATTTTTAAAGAGGCCTTTGAAAAATAAAAGAAGTAATCTCATTGGCTGCTTTGGGCAACTGGTTAACTTTTCCTCTACACAGCTTTTACAAGGGAAGTTTGCAGTTTTTTTTGGGGGGGGGGGGGGGGGTCAGATGAATAATGGATGAATAAAGAAGTAAATAATTTTTGTACTGTTCTTTTTCAACATATGATACATTTCCAGACAAATCCGGTCCCTTCTTCTGACACTTACACTTTTCGTGTGCACAGGTTTTGATAAATCTCCCCCAAAAGAGTTTGTAATCCAATGTAGTGCAAGCATGTTGCAAAAATAAATAGGATGTACCTGATCTGGTTAAAGATCTTACCGTGTTTCTAAGTTATGTTAGTAAAAACTATGTGGAGAGCAAAAATCCTTAGCGCCTGGTTCCAGGATATCAGTCATGTGTGTGGCTGGCCTTTTTTTCATTCCGGTTATTGGTCTCACTGGCTTTCATATTGTTCTTGTTGTGCGAGGTCGCACCACCAATGAACAGGTAAAAAAATTGTTTTGAAACATTTTAAAAACTTGGGAGGTACTACCTCTAAACTCAATTTTGTTAAACTGCACCTACAGTGTTAGCTAAATATTATGGGGGAAAAAAGAGTTCTTATGAATAGCTGAAGTACAGTTTATCAGTTTATTATTATTATTATTATTATTATTATATCTGCATTACATGTTGACGTCTTTGAGGAGTCCTGCTAGTGCTAGCCTTCTACCTCAACCTATAACTGTTGATTAAAGGAGTAGTCCAGTTGTGACCCAGTGGTGAAAAACTTATCCCCTATCCAGCGGTCGGACCCCCCGCGGTCTCCTGTACGGAGCCCCGACAGCCCGCGGGAAGGGGGCTTGTCAACCTCCACACGAAGCGGCGGCCGACACGCCCCCTCAATACAGCTCTATGGCAGAGCCGAAGCGCTGCCTTCGGCAATCTCCAGCTCTGCCAAGGAGATGTATTGAGGGGGCGTGTCGGCCGCTGCTTCGTGCGGAGGTCGACACCCGCTATCTGGCCGGAGAGCCTGGCCCCCGTACAGAGAGATCGCAGGGGGCCCCAGCGGTCGGACCCCCCGCGATCTCAAACTTATCCCCTATCCTTAGGATAGGGGATAAGTTTTTCACCACTGGACTACCCCTTTAAGTAGCAAAGCATATAAAAAAGTTAAGTTAATCCAAGATAAAACATCTACATTATATTTTCATTGTTTAAGAATTTGAATTTCATTTTTACATACGGTACTAACATTTGTAACATTTTCATAAGGTGACAGGGAAATTTCGAGGAGGAGTTAATCCTTTCACCAGAGGATGCTGTGGGAACATACAACATGTTTTGTGCAGTCCATTATCACCAAGGTGAGAAGTTGATCTTGATCTCCTGTGTTTCTAGTGTTGCCGAATCATAGATGTCAGATGTTAGAGAGTCACGTTAGAGCACAAGATCTGTCCCAGAGAGGATTTACCTCTTTTAATGCAAAATCATAGAATGTCAGAATTATCACTAAATCTACTACTTTACAGTGGCCCATTATCACTCACATTTACTGCATGTTATTGGGGATTGTCAGTTGCTTCTTATCATCTTATTGGCAACAGACTACTAACTGTCAGCTATCATTCACTGTAATGTAAATAAGTAATAGTTTGTAGTCTGTTGCCAAGGAGACAGTGGAAGCAGCTTGCAGAATTTTATGTGACATGCAACACGCCTACACTTTTAAGGTGGTTGTTGTCCCATGAATTCATTTAAATTTACTCTGTTAGGCTGCATTCACACTACGGTTGCTGGATCCGGCTGGGGGAGGGGAAAACCAGGTGCTTCCGTACCCTAGCCAGACCGGCGCTGCAGTCGTGGTGTGAATGCATCCTTAGATCACACAAAACATAATTTTTTTGGAATAATAAAAAAAAAAAAATGCTCCCATATCTACATTTAGCTGTGTAGACTTCTTATAGACTTCCTCTGAGAATGCCCACCTAATGTGTCCAGTGCTAATACATGCTCAGTAGCTCAATCTAGCTGCCCAGTTCCTCTTTTACTTAGTGCTGGTATAAGTATTACATTAGTATTAGTTAATGAACATTTAATGATGAAATATATACTTTCAAGATGTGTTTTTTTGTCAAGTTATTTTAGATATATGCCATTTCAGATAAAATTAAAAATATTGTAGAAAAGGCCAGATTGTAATGACTGAAGATCATATGTGTAAGTATAAATAAAGCCTCTTAGTCTGCGTGTATACTTAGGAGATCCCTTTTTGTAGTAAAAGGCATTCATACCGCTGTATAGAAAGTGTATCCTGCAAGAATATGCGGCTTGGTATAGTACAGTATCAACAGGTTCTAACAAAATATTGAAAACCAAAATGCATGTAGGCAGAAAAGGAGTAATAATGTAGATAAACATAAAATATGAAGGAACTGAAAATTCCTGCAGATATAAATAGGTACCAAAGAAAAAGTATGCAGAAAAAACTGTAAAACTACAGGTTAGTGCAGGTCAAAAAGAATAGGTAGACCTGGAAGTGGTAATGACCTAGATGACGGGATGTCAAATGTCTAGAGCAGTGTTTCCCAAACAGGGTGCCTCCAGGTGTTGCAAAACTACAACTCCCAGGATGCCTGGACAGTAAAAGGCTTTCAAAAGCTGTCCAGGCATGCTTTGAGTTGTAGTTTTGCAACAGCTGGAGGTACACTGGTTGGGAAACACTGCTCTAGAGTCTTAGTCAGTTTCTTGCAATCACTTTTTGCATAGAACACATCCTGTGGATAGGGGATAAGTGTCTGATTGTGGGGGTCTGATTGCTGAGACCCCCACAATCTTAAGAACAGGTACCCATGTCTCAGTTCACATTGGAGAAGTGAGTTACACATGTGCACCATTGCTCCATGCATTCACCAAAGATGGCTCATTTTTAAAATCACGGGGGTTCCAGTAGTTGGCCCACCTTCCTGTAGATGCACGTACAAGTACAAGTGTTGTAATTTTAAAAATCCTTTTAAGAAATATAATTTGTTCTCAAAATCCCAACTTGGTGAGGTATGACCTCATATATGATGATAAAAGTATAAAAAAGTATATTTGTGAGAGTCTTAAACCACATTCATTGGTCAATACACATTTGTGAATAATTAGCAAATCACACCCACCCTTTCTCATTGGTTCAGAGTGCTCCAAGACAAATCGTCATAGCAACCACTATAGTATACAGGAACAAAATATCCTTAAAAATCCAGTAATCATATAAATACACATATGCCAATACATTAAATATGCCAGCATACCTGCTAGGTAACAGTCATCTCCATTCATATATGTTCGGTCTTCAGATCTACTTGTTTAATTATGCATGTATTGGAATGCTGACCGGCTGGCTTGTAAACAATTCATGTGCGCAGGCGCTGGGCGTCACTTCTGCTCCGGTCCCGTCGGGGCATACTGCATCATGCCAGTGCCTGAACTATACACATATACTCAATTCTATATCCTATGATGATTTGCTGGACTGGCAGTCCAGGTGACCATGGGCACATTGGATGGGTTCAGTGCTGTTTTCCATCTACTCCTTATACCAAAAGGAGTTATCTGGTGGGAGGGGGGATTTAGAACAATTCCTAATTTACAGTCTATAAAAAAAAATAAACCAGTACTCACCTCCAGTGCTCACCTCACTGGCTGAGACAGGACATCCCACCAGATAAACCCTTTTAAAGATATGTGTGCATTAGAAGTCACCTTCTGTCTTATTTGAATTGGTTCATATCTAGAATCTATATAAGAAGCCCTGATCATCTGCAATGCATGAGATTATTTGTAACTGACTTCTGTTTAAAGGTGTTCTTAGATTAAATAATCACATTACAGCCTATTTGAAGTGTACAATAATACAATATACTCACCTTGCTGAGGCCAGCATTGGTGCTTCAGTCTACCTTAGTGCCTCTGTTTTATTTCCTGGGTTTTCTGAACACAACACAGCAGTCAGTCACTGATTTTGTCCATTTTATAACAATCAATAAACAGATTTACGTCATTGTGTAAAACATCTGCTCATAGTCTGTCCGTATATTGTCTAACGGGCGAACCTCTTTTCCTTACATAAGGTATGTGGTTGAACCAAAGAAGAGGCCACAAATCACACTCAAGCCTCCATTTATACGTCAAGATCTGTCAGAAAGGCAAATAACTGTAAAGATAAGTGACAATGGTATCCAGGCTAACTTACACCACTCCAAGGTGACTATCAGACTCTGTGAAATGTCTTCATTTCTCAATCTTCTATTATTCCATCTCTTAATTCATTGTTTTTTCTTTCAGTCCAAAGGAAGTCTAGAAAGTATGAATGATAAATCTCTGGATATACAGCCACCTCTACCTCCTAAAGGAGACCCCACCAAATATTCTGACATGAAGGCAACACTGGGAAGTGGTGAAGGTAAAAGTAAGAAATGTTAAGGTCACTGATGGGAAAACAGATTGATAACCTCTCTATTTATTATGCAGTAGAGCTTCCTTTCTTGGCAATCTCCTCGGAGAAGTGCTTCCTGTACAGTAGCTACTGAACAGCAGACTATAGCAGTCAGAAAGCATGTGCCTTTTAGGTTGTTTTTTCTCTGTTTTAGATAATAGCATTGCATTGGTAATTGTGGTCACAATTTATAAACATTCTGAGAAAAAACATTTCTAATGTTGTTGTTGTGTTTAGATTGTTGTAGTGTTTCGCGTGGCAATTCCTGATGAATAGATAAGAAAAAATGTTTTATATGGTAGCATCTCTAGGTAACTACGACAAATGTAAGAGTGCGGCATGTTATCACTGTGCTATCACAATTCTAGCAATTTATAAAAAAGATTAAGAACAGTTACTGGAATTTTGCACAACTGTTTGGTATGTAGTTATGGAAATGTAACGTATTCTCCTACAGACAGTGGACTATCACCAAAAGTGATCAGTCCCCCAACTCCAGCCATGTATAAATACCGACCAGGATTTGGAGCAAATCCCAAAGTACACTACCACCCAGCTACAGAACAGGTACAATTAAAAGCCTCTGTTGTATTGTATTTTCTCTCCTTTGCTGTTGGCGTTTTGTGTTAAAATAAGAGTTAAGAACAATCTTCAGTGTGTAATAGGAAAAAATGTGGTAATCAATTATAATTAATATATACATGACATTATTATGTAGAAAGTAATGTAAACGAGGAGACTGTCGAGTCTTAACCCCTTATAGGGGTATTCCGGCCTTATAAATCTTATCCACTATCCAAAGGATATGGGATAAGATGTATGATCGCAGGGGTCCCGCAGCTGGGACCCAGGCAATCTGTGCGGCCCCCAGCACGGCCCCTTATACGCCCCCTCCCATAGACAGGAATGGAAGGGGCGTGGCCGTGACGCCACATCTCAGAGGCAGTGCCCAGAACAGAATGCCGGGGGCTGCACAGAGAACACGGGGGTCCCAGCGGTGGGACCCCTGCGATCAGACATCTTATCCCCTATCCTTTGGATAAGGGATAAGATGTATAAGGCCAGAATACCAACGTCCATTGGGACCACCCCGCTATGACGCAGGGTCAGCTTGTGTACCTGCGTCATAGAAGGGACGAGGGCATACAGGTACGCCCTTCGTCCTTAAAGGGGTACTCCGGTGGAAAACTTTATTTTTATTTTTAAATCAACTGGTGCCAGAAAGTTAAACAGATATGTATATTACTTCTATTAAAAAATCTTAAACCTTCCAGTACTTATTAACTGTTGACTAGTACAGAGGAAATCTCTTTTCTTTTTGGAACACAGAGCTCTCTGCTGAATCATGAGTACAGTGCTTTCTGCTGACATCTCTGTCCATTTTAAGAACTGTCCAGAGTAGGCGAAAATCCTCACAGCAAACATATGCTGCTCTGGACAGTTTCTAAAATGTCAGCAGAGAGCACTGTGCTCGTGATGTCAGCAGCGAGCACTGTGTTCCAAAAAGAAAATAATTACCACCGTAGTACCCCTTTAAGGCAGCTGTTCATAAAATGGCATACTACCAGACTTTGCTCCCTTTTGGGCAGCTTCACACCATTCCTATTCTTTCATTATGTAAACACTCTTTTTTTTTTTTTTTTTTTTTTGTGTGTTACATTTTTAAGTTGAGATGTAAATGTTGCAAATGCTGCCTTTTTCAGATTGCTATGCATGAAGGACTAAAGGACAGTGTGTTTTTGGAGGAAGACTGCAGGAACCATGATTACCAGTCAGAGCCCAACCTAGATTTTCAGGAGTACCGCAAGAATTCCCTCCACAAGTCCTACCAGTCATCTCCGCTGCAACTTGACAACTTCACTGCCAACTCGCGCTCACTGAGCCTGAAGAATTCTGTGCGTCGTGAATCAGAGAAAATTCCTCTTCAGATGGTGAAATCAGAGGGTGAAACTACTACACCGTACAAAAGTGTTTTTTCCCCTAACGCCTTGTCTAACCGTAATGGAAGTTTATCTTATGACAGTTTACTCAACCCAATGGCTTCAGCATCTGATAAATGCACTGCACACACTGCCTCTGGTTCTGTGGGATACCATTCACCATATATGTCTGCCAAAATGTGCCATCTAAGAGGAGCAGAGCGGCAACCAGCTCAAAGTTTCAGTCCTGTATTAAACAGGGCTGCTGGACATCAAAGAGATCCTTCTCCCGTGCGCTATGACAACCTTTCCAAATCCATTATGGCCTCAATCCAGGAAAGGAAGGAGATGGAGGAAAGAGAGAAGCTGCTACATTCTCACACAGATTCAGTTTTTGCAGACTCAGGGGTCTATGATACCCCGAGCACATACAGCTTACAGCAGGTCAGCTCACTCTCAGAGAACCCACGTGCTACTGCAGGCCGCTATGGTTCGAAGGACAATCTTTTGGGAGGGGCTACAAATTTTAGCTCCAGGAACCCTATTCTACAGTCCTCTCTATCCTCCCTTTCTAGTGCAGTCTCCAGAGCTCCTAGGACTTCCACCACATCTTTGCAGGCTGACCTGGCCAATAACAATATCCAGAGTCATCAGCCCTTGCAAGGACGAGTTAGTAATGGGTCATACAAGTCCCCTGGCCATCAAGTTCCATCTTCGCCATCTGGAATACCCAGGTCGCCCTCTTATGGGGGAAGTAAAACGGTCACATTTCTTAATACCATGGAATTTGTAGAAGGAGCTTCCATGTCAGTTCAGAGGTAAGAATATAATTATGCAAAATACTTACAAAATATGTGCTTCAAGTTTTTTATGACCTTTACAGTATAGAAAAGTTTAAATCTGATTCTAATTTTCCTTCATTTTGTTTTATAGAGCATTATCCAATGTATAATACCTACACTTTTCCTCTGAATATTATATAGAAAAACCAATAGAAAAATGGTAACAAAACTCCTATAATAAATACTCCTACAATTGTCACCTCAACCAATAAACAATGATTGCAAAATCTATACATTTTATTGAAAAGTTAAACCAACAATAACAATACAAAAAAGGACAGACAACCCCCACCCCTAAAAAACATGTACCCCAGCAATAGCACCGGTTCCCTGGTCCTGGATTAAATCAATTCACAATAACAGGAACAATGCACAATAATAATTATTCCCTCTTAATAATAGTCTGGCAATGATAACATAATAATCACATATGAAAATAATACCATCATTCATTACCTATAACAGGCATGTTCCCACAAGCCATCCAGGGACACCGTGCACCCTCAACGGACGTCGTTTCGTGGGTCTCTCCACAAAATATATTAGCTTGAATAAATGTATAGCTCAAGCAAAACATGTAAGGCTTCACTCACATCACAGCTGAACTCCGCTAAATGGAGCTTCGTAGAGAAAAAAAACACTGCATGTCTTGTATTTGTCTCCTCTCAACTCCCCTAAAATAACAGACACCCAAATGACCCAATTCATGGCAATAGGATCTATTGGGACCCAGTGGTTTCAGTTGTGCCCTGACCCATTCAGGGTCCATTCAGTGTGAAAAGAGAGCCAAACAGGCCCTGGACAGGACGGAGCTCAGCGGTGTGAACTTATAATAAACAGTTTTCTGGTAATGATATAGTGAAGCAACAGAATGCACTTTTGAGGAGGTTATCCCATGAAGCTTTTTTATACCTAGTCCTTAAAGGCTGCTAATAGTTTTAAAGTAACCTGACTTTTTTTTGCCTCAGCAAGAAAAAATCCATTTCTTGTGGCTTCCTTTTAAGATACTGCTGCAATTCTGTGCTGCTGGGGGCTTTGGACAGAGCTCATCCCCTTCCCCTTTTGGCAATGTACAATATAGTCCCTTCTAGGGATCGAACGATATCGTTTTATTAGGGCCAATACCGATAATCGGTGGAGGTTAGGGCCGATAGCCGATAACTTATACCGATATTCCGGTATAAGTTATCGGCTATTCATCCCCCCGCGACACTGCTGCAGATCATTGATTTAAATCAATGCACTGCAATGGCTTTTGCGGTGCCATAGGCCGGCGCTGCCACCACCCGCTTCTCTCCCCCTGCCTGTCCGGGGTCCTGAGACCTATCACCGCCACCGCACCGCGCCTAGGGGGGCCTCCAGCTGTTGCAAAACTACTACTCCCAGCATGCCGGACAGCCGTTGTCTGTCCGGGCATGCTGGGAGTTGTAGTTTTGCAACAGCTGGAGGGCCTACTGTAGGTATAGTATATTATACAGACCCCTGTCCATCCCAGAACCCTGACTCACCTTCCCAGTTGCTGCAGGGACCGTCCGGGGAGGGTGGTCCGGGCCATCCATCCTTCCTGTAGTGTCCGGCGGCATTCCGGGTGGAGGGTGAACCGGTCTGGGCTGTCCTTCTTCTCCGGGGGTCCTCTTCTCCACTCCGGGCAGGCTCCGGCCTAGTAACGCTGCATAGACGCCACTGCGCAGCAACGCACCTGACATCAAGGCGTAGCGGCGTCTATGCAGCGTACTAGGCCGGAGCCTGCCCGGAGTGGCAAGAGGACCCCCGCAGAAGGACAGCCCGGACCGGTTCACCCGCCACCCAGAATGCCGCCGGACACTACAGGAAGGATGGATGGCCCGGACCAACCCCATTACGGGTAAGTTTAATTTTTTTTATTGACTCGGAGGGTGGGGGAGGGGCCCGACCGGTATAGCGGTATGGGCAAAAATCCATACCGGTATACCGCCCAGCACTACAGTGGGGGGTGCGACGCGGTGGGTCGGGGGGGGTCGCCGTGCGGGGCATTATCGGCAAGGTAATTGCCGATACGATAATGCCCAAAATCGTGATTATCGGCCATACCGATAATCGGTCGATCCCTAGTCCCTTCTTACTTTTCCTGGCAGGAGAAGTCTCCTCAGTGTTACTACAAAGTGTGGAGTCCCTCCCTAAAAAGTAATCCAGAAATCGATTTTCTGTTGACTGCTCTGCAGCGTACAGAGCATCACTATGCAGAGATCTGGTTGTGGGGAGAGTGACTGTGTGTTCTCCAGCATTCCACCCATTATGTGGATGTGCAAATCGCTGTGCAGGTTGAACACTAGGTGGTGCTTCCCTAGGTAAGGGCAGAATATTACAGCCAAGGTCTGTACACTTAAAAGCCAAAAACCTTTTTTGCTTATTGGCTCATAGGAGTGCTAAAAGAATAGGGGACTGATACTGATATGTCTACTGTATTTATGTTGGAAGGGACCTGTTTGTGTGTGTGTGTGTGTGTGTGTGTGTGTTTTGGCTACTAGGAGTATTGACTTGTAACTGCTGACAGATGTGTTTAACAGCATGCAGAGGCAAACATTGTGTGATCTTTACAAGTAATATGATATTTATTGTTGGGAAATCTCCTATAATAATTTGTATTCTAGGAAAGGTAACCTAAATACTTCAGCCAGGCCATAGAACTCTAAAACTACTATAAAGGAAAATGTTTCATCTAATGAACTAAAGGATTTTTTTTTTAAATATTAAAGTAATTCTAAAGACATTTATGAGAAAATCTGATCTGCATATTATTTAATGTAGTAGATTCTGATATGTTCTGCCAGCAAACCTGGGTCATAGTTTTTATTTGTGGTTACACAGTTCAGTACTGATAGCAGATTAAATAATTCCTAGCATAATAGTGGGTAGGCCACTGAATATCTTTCATCTTTTCAAGCTTTTAAGTGTTTTGTTAATACTGCCTTAAAGGAGTACTGCAGCCTTTTACTGCAGGATAGGGGATAATTGTCTGATTGCAAGGAGTTCAAACCCTGGGACCCCCCGCAATCTCCTGTACGGGCCCTGGCTCTGCCGTGGATCTCCCCATGCAGGAGGTGTGTCGGCCGCAGCATGATGCCGCGGCCGACACCCCCTCCATGTATCTCTATGGAAGAGGCTGAGATGCAGCGTTCATGAATCTCCACCTCTCCCATAGAGCTGAATGGAGGGGGCGACCTCTTAGTGAGTCCCGGGGCCCCCAAAAGGATGATTGCGGGGGTCCAAGCAGTCGGATTTCCCGCGATCAGACACTTATCGACTATCCTGCAGATAGAGAAGTTGCATGTGTCTGCAGTACTCCTTTTAAAAGATTTCTCTGTATGTAAAGATTATACCAAAAATATAACTAGGCTTTTCCTTGGAGCTTGACTAAAAAGTGAATACTTGCCTTCCATGCTGCATTGACTGGATGCATCAGTGTACCCCGCTGGTCTTATGGTTCTCACTACATTCCGCTTTCATCTGCCTCAGCACCCGCTCGGTTTGTTTTATACAGGCCAAGCATAAATAGTGGAATGGATGCATTGTGGTACCCTGGCCGATACAGTAAAAGAAGCATGGAAGGTAAGTAATGCCATTTCTTTCAAATCATACCTGGATAGGTTGGTTTTTATATTATAATCAATGCCAGATTCTGTTCATAGTAAGTTACAGGTATAGAAAGCAAAATGTAGAATGTTTTAATAAGCCTGATATAGGTGAATAATTTTCTTCCCCATTGCTGTGTACCCATGCAAATGCAAGCATTCCTGTGTAGGGCAATGGAAAATTTGAAAAATATATCGGTAAATTCTTAAAAAATATGTTTAACATAACATGACCTAAACAATAGGTCAATTTCTGATGACATATTCCCTTTAAAGTATACCTGTGATATCACAGAAAAAATATGGCTTATATATTTTACTCACTAGGTCATGCAGATTTTTTACACGTCTTTTTTGTATGTCTAGCTTTCTGTATTTGGCTTATAATTTACTCTTATTTATTTAGCTGCATCATATTCTATAGGTCTTTACAACCAGAGGAGGCAGCATGGCAAAAGATGATTAGCCCCTTAAGGACACAGCCCATTTTGACCTTAAAGGGTAGCTCCCACCATCATGTTTTTTTTTTCTGTCCCTGCCTATTGCCCTTCTATCCCTAACACCCTCCCTGCCTTTATTTTTATTTTTTTAATATTTTAAAAATGGCATTTAGTCTGCCTGGTAGTATGCTCACTACCAGGCAGACTTCCCCAGCAGGCACCACGTCACTGATGCCTGCTGGGGGCCAATTTCCGCCCTTAGTTCTCCTAACAGGGTGCCTCCAGCTGTTTCACCACTACAACTCCCAGCATGCCCTGACATCTATTGGCTGTCAGGGCATGCTGGGAGTTGTAGTGGGGAAACAACTGGAGGCATACCGTGATGGCCCATCCCGTTCCCGCCGCGCAGCCCACAACCCCCCTCGCCCCGCTGCGCCGCACAACCCACTACCCCCCCTCCCCCGCAAAAACATTCAGTAACAGACACAACATAGATAATCTTACCTGTCGCCGGGGCCTGCCAGGGAGCCTGCGCGCGTCCTCTTCATTCAAAGCGCTCGCTCCTGCCTGTCTGATTGACAGGCGGGTGCGAGCGCCGCAGTGAATGAATTCCGACTCGTTGCCAGGCTTCAACGAGTCGAAATTCATTAGTGACGTCACTGCCCAATGCATTTGGCCACTAGGAGAGCGACCCCTAGTGGCCGAATTTAAGTGATTTTAAACTAATTTAACAAAGTGATTTTAAAACAAAGTATATTAGAGATATGTTGTAGTACTTAAGTACTACAACATATCAATTTTTTGTTTTCATGACCGTGCCCATTTAAGGACCGGGCCAATATTTGTTTTTGCACTTTTGTTTTTTCCTCCTCCCCTTCTAAAAATCATAACGCTTTAAATTTTGCACCTAGAGACCCATGTCATGGCTTGTTTTTTGCGCCATCAATTGTACTTTGTAATGACATCAATCATTTAATAACAAAATCTACAGCAAAACAAAAAAATATATTTGTGGGGTCAAATTGAAAAAAATAAGATGCCATTTTGTAACTCTTGTGGGCTTCCATTTCTACACAGTGCAATCTTCTGTAAAATCTTTATTCTGTAGGTTCATACAGTCACAAGGATACCCAATTTATGAGAGGGTATAAAGGGAATAAGGGAGTGCAAAAGCACTGGGTGTGGTACCAATGTGTTATAAGTTTAGAATGCATCTCTTTATAGGCCATAAACTGGAGTGCCGCATCTCTACTTATCTGGATATTTTTGAATTATAAGGCCAGGAGTCAGGCCTTGGGAAGCAGAGCACCCACCTTGTGATTAATGCAGTGCTGGTTTCTTTTATGGTTTTGGATTTGGCTATGTAGTTCCAGATAAAGTTTAAAAAGTGGGCCTGGAGTGAGCAGAGCTCTGTTAAAGGAACTTTAACGGGAAGGTTTTCTAGGAGGTACAAGATTTTGGGAGAAAGGACATTTTGATGGCCAAGATGCTAAAAACAAAAGAGGAAGTGAGTCTTCCACATATCTAGAAGGGAACAAATCTTGTGAAACAAGGGGGAAAAGTTGATGCCATACAAAGGAGGTCCAAAGTATGTCAGAGTAGGTTTGCCATTCATTCCTAAAGTTACGCTTGAGGAGAGTAAGTGTGTATTTAAGGTATATTGAGTGGAAGGGCATCTGTCTTAGCAGTGTTTTACCTTTATAACCTGACAACATGATTGTCAGCCCCGATGTGTGCCATTATAGAAGAAGTATGACTTTTCCTATTCCATCCTGCCCGGGCTGCAAAATAGGAGAAAACAAACTTTCACTTACCTTCCTACTTTCCCCCTGGAGCTCCACTACAGCTGATTGGACGGCCGGGCTGTCTACTACCTACCTTCTTTAGCCCGGTACGTCACACGGCGCTTCAGCCTAAAACCGGCCGCAACGATGTCCCACCTCGGGCGGTGATAGCAGTTTCACCCAACTGCTTATAGTAACTTTTTGTATGTTTATTTATTTAGCATGGTAGCACTGTAATAATCTTATTATCTTTTCTTCAGGTCAGATGTAAAGACACTTCATGGTAAGATAAATGGACAGCCAAAGGGATTATCAAGACCTGAGTGTCGACTAGGATCCAAATCTAGTCCACAGAGCACTACTACAGTGAGTCCTTCTCGGCATTCTAGTGTAAAAAAGGTGTCTGGAGTTGGAGGCACTACATACGAAATATCAGTGTAGAAGTCCCTGCTTTGAGTGCCTTGAGCACTCAGAACGCTGCAGGTAATGAACCAGTAAAGTACAAGGCGTTTTTTTTTTTTTTTTTTTGAGGGCCGTGCGGAAAAGAGTACGGTCAATGGGAGCTTTAAGTCGTGACTGAAGGACCTCTAACAACAAGGAGGACATTGGTTACATGATGAAAAGAGCAAAATAAGCCATTGTACATGTGTGTCTGTCCATGAAAAAAGGAAGAAATGTTTTAAAATCTGTGATGTAAGCGCAGTGGGACAACATTTTATATTTTATTTTGCCATATTTTTTTTAATTTGTGAGTTGCAGAGTCTGAAACTATTGGGCCACAATAAAAGAATCAAGCTCTACTGAGAGAATAAATCCCAGGATCAATGGATATGAACAGAAAATAAAAAAATAAGCCCCCAGATCTCCTATTTCTTCTTCACATAGTAACTTTGATTAAAAGAGTTGTTTGTATGGTATGTGCTTGAGATAACAAATTTCTTGCGCTGTCAAAAGTTTAGAATCTGATTCCCCCCCCCCCCCCAAAAAGAAAAAAAAACTCATCCACTAAATTGTAACTATCTGTATTAGCTGCATGCACTATGGTTTAGGCATAATATAGAAGAATGATGCATCTTCATGCGGTGTGTCTAGTACTGCAGCCTAAGGTGGAAAGTAGCATGACAACTGTTCAGCTTAAAGTTTCAAGAGGAAAGAAAAGCAGGTTGAATGTAATGTAGTCATGTAATGTGTGATAGCCTGGTTCTATGAACTGTATGACCAACCACAATAGGTTTGTCAAACATTGTTTTTAGCATCCAGTTTGTGTCAGAATACTAAATTCAATTGCAACTCTGCCTTCTGCCTTGAGCCAAAAAAAACATCCCTGTTAGAACTTAAAAATCTGGCAATGCTTAAAGGCTATAGACACTTTTAGAATGCTTTTTTTTTCCCTAAATAAGTATTCTTGCTTTGTACTTATTAGGGTCCAAATGCATTCCCTCCATAGGTCTTTATTAAATATTTTGCTCCCTTTCCTTTCTACAGCCTTTGCAGCGTCCTTTTATCAATGAAGTCCATTAGAGAGCCTTTTTCTTGACAGTCTCTCATCAGTTATTCTCTTTCTGGCTATCAATCGGCTCAGAAGCTCTTTCAGGAGAGGAAAGATAAGACCTATTTAGGCAGCTTGTTTGATGGACATAGTAATTAGCTGTAGAAGAAAACCTATGAAGAAAATTGTTTTTATGTACCCTAATAAGCACAAAGCAATAATAAAACATGCATTCAAATGTAACTATAGCCCTTAAACCTTGCCTGTCTTTTACCGTGGTATTAACCATAATTATAACCATTTTTTAGGTGGAGACTGCAATACAGTGTAAAATGTGAATGGGTCATTAAGGATTCTGTTTCAGCTCCTGGAGACCAATGTTTATACTTCACTCCTGTAAAGGTCCATTAAAATCTTGAAAGTATTATGTGAAGAAAAAAAAGAAAGTTTATCTGTGAACTGCAGCTTATTTTTATTCTTGGGTCAAGTTTTTAGAATTTTACATTGATTTTATATCAAGTTTAGGTAACATGTTATTAAATTTGTCCTTTTGTCATTCTGTTGCCGTGGTGCATCAGTGTTATTATTCATGTGGATGTTTTCTTGCCTTAACCTTCACCTCTGAACAGGGGTTAAGCAATGTGGTGCTGTGTGGCTGCTAATATTTGTAGTGTAATGCCCTACACTTTGTCAGTGTAACTACCCCAATACACCTTATAGGCAGAGGAGTAACCCTTGTGAGTGACTACAATGGGATAATGTATTCATGATGGTAACATCCAGCCACATGGCATTAGGTTTTATTAGTTAAATGAAAAATATGTGGAATTATGAAAATCTATATTTCAGTGAATTTAATATGTAATAATAAACAATATGTACACCATGGCACAGAAGCAGGAGGTATGTTTGTTATATCTCTATGGGAAAGGCCAATTTTATATGTACCCTTTACAGGTTAAAAAGCAATGCACTGTTTTTATTTTACTTTTTTTTCTGTATTCCTCTTTTTGTTACTAGCCTTCTGTTGTAGGAACAGAGTATGTTTTACAGGTCCTTTTTATCAAACCTTTTTCTATATTTATTTTTTTAATGAAGGAAATATCTTGTCTTGTGTGTCTTTTGATGATATAAAGGCTAAGGTGTGTGAATGTTCAGAATACACAAGGACAATAGACATGGGGCAAACAAAAGCTTGCCCACTCTCATTGTAGAAATGCTTGCTGATACCCAATTATTTAAGTGTCTGTAAATTTTCTCCCAGGTATAATCCAGTCGACTCTTTCCTATGTGAATATTTGCAGCAATCTTAGACATTTCATGTAGCGTTTTTAAAGGTATGTCGTTAGAATATTGAATTTGGAGTTATTTGTGAAAATAAGAGGTGTTGACATATTTCAGCTTCTATTTTTCTTCCATAACTTTGATTGCAGAGGACCTGCTGTGCACATTCGTCTTTACAATCTTACGATCATTAAGAAAGGCTTATAACATGTCATGCCAATATACAAAAGTTTTGATTGGTCGGGGTATCTGTGCTGTGACCTCCACAAATTCTTGATATAGCCAACTGAAGCATGTGGCAGTGTGCTTCCCTTCTCAGCTCACCACTCAATTTGTCATGTGTCAGGGGAGGGGCTTCATAGACTATAATGGAGCCCATCTCCTGCAGTGAGCGCTGAGCCAGGAAGTAGAGCGTGCTGCTGCCCAGCTGATCACCTGGATATATCTAGAGATCAGTGGAGGTCTTAGCACTGAGACCCAGACTGATCAAGACTTTTGACATGTTGCTGTGACTTGCCAAAAGCCTTTTTTTAATGATAGTAAGGCTTTATTGAGCACATAGGGAGAGATTCATAAAGACTTGTGCTGAGGAAAGGTTGACCAGTTGCTTATAGCAACCAATCAGATAGCTTCTTTTATTTTTTAGAGTCCTTTTAACCACTTGAGGGATGCAAAACGCTTGGAGAACACATTAAACCGGTGGGTCCTGACTGCTATGAGCAGCCAGGACCCAAGGTTAATGCTGGACATCACCGATTGGGCCGATGCCCGGCAGTTACCCTTTAGACGCCGCAATCAAAGTTGATCGTGGCGTCTAAAATGAAACTGAAAGCATCCTGTCAGCTCAGCGGAGCTGATCGGGACAAAATCGGAAGGTTCCTTTACCTGCCTCCTCGCTGTCTGATGGGTGTTCTATTGCCCTAAGCATGCTGTGCAGGCTGGAGCAGCAAAGCACCGATAACACTGATCAGTGCTATGGCATAGGATTGAACAGTGTATGAAATCAAGACTGCATGGTATAGCCCCCTATGGGGACTAAAAAAAAAAATAAAAGTTTGAATCCCCCCATTTTTTAAATAAAATTATGTAATAAAAATAATCATGTGGTACTGGCGCGTGCGTAAATGTTCAAACAATTAACCCCTTAAGGATGCAGGGCGTACCTGTACGCCCTGGACCGCTCTCTTTCTATAACACAGGGCCACCGGCCCGGACCCGTGGCTAACAGCGCGCGGCACTGATCGTGGTACTGCGTGCTATTAACCCTTTGGACGCGGTGCTCAAAGTTGATTGCCGTGTCTAAAGTGAAAGTGGGCTGTTCGGGATAGCCATGGCGAAATCGCAGCGACCCGAACAGCTGGCAGACACAAGGAGGGTCCTTATCTGCCTCCTGCGTAGCCAATCGCCAAATGACTGCTCAGTGCCTGAGATCCAGGCATGAGCAGTCAAGCGGCAGAATCATCGATCAATGTTATCCTATAAGATAACAAAGATCGATGTAAAAGATCAGTGTGTGCACTGGGGGCTATAATACTGCAAAAAATGTTATTAAAGATCATTTAACCCCTTCCCTATTAAAAGTTTGACTCACCCCCCTTTTCCCATTTAAAAAAGAAGCAAACAAAAAAACTGTATAAATAAAAATAAACATGTGGTATCACCACGTGCGGAGATGTCTGAATTATAAAAATATATTGTTAATTAAACCACATGGTTAATGGCGTATGCACCAAAAAATTCCAAAGTCCAAAATAGCGTATTTTTTGGTCACTTTTTACATAATGGAAAAATTAATAAAAAGCGATCAAAAAGTCTGATCACTACAAATATGGTACCGATAAAAACTTCAGATCACTGCGCAAGAAATTAGCCCTCATAACGCCTCGCACGTGGAAAAATAAAAAAGTTATAGGTCAGAAGATGACAATTTTAAATTTTCGTGCATGTAGTTATGATTTTTCCAGAAGTACGACAAAATCAAACCTATATAAGTAGGGTATCGTTTTAATCGTATGGACCTACAGAATAAAGAGAAGGTGTAATTTTTACGGAAAATTGTACGACGTAGAAACGGAAGCCCCCAAAAGTAACAAAATGGTGTTTTTTTCGCAGAATGTTTTTTTTTTTTTTTTTCTCATTTCGCTGTAGGTTTTTGGGTAAAATGACTGATGTCATTACAAAGTAGAATTGGTGGCGCAAAAAATAAGCCATCGTATGGATTTTTAGGTGCAAAATTGAAAGAATTATGATTTTTTTAAAGGTAAGGAGGAAAAAACGAAAGTGCACAAACGGAAAAACCCTGAGTCCTTAAGGGGTTAAAATATAAGGTTAGCTAAACCGCACGGTCAATGGCATACACGTTAAAAAAAAATACCAAAGTTCAAAATGTTGCTTTTTCGGTGTAATGAAGTTGTAATTTTTACCAGAAAATGTACTGCGTAGAAACAGAAGTCCTAAAAATTAGCAAATTGGCGTTTTTTTGTTTTTGTTTTCTTTTCTCATTTAACCCCACAAATAATTTTTTTTTTTTTTTTGTTTCACCACAGATTGTTATAAAGGAAGTGAAGTCATTACAAAGTAAACTTATTGAGGCAAGAAACAAGCCCTTATATGGGTCTGTAGGTGCAAAATTGAAAGTGTTATGATTTTTAGAAGGGGAGCAGGAAAAAACTAAAATAGGCCTTAAAGGAGATATCCAGTGGTGAACAACTTATCCCCTATCCTAAGAATAGGGGATAAGTTGCAGATCGCGGGGGGTCCGACCGCTGGGGCCCCCCGTGATCTCCTGTATGGAGCCCCGACAGCCCGCGGGAAGGGGGCGTGTCGACCTCCGTGCGAAGCGGCGGCCGACACGACCCCTCAATACAACTCTATGGCAGAGCCGAAGCGCTGCCTTCGGCAATCTCTGGCTCTGCCATTGAGATGTATTGAGGGGGCGTGTCGGCCGCCGCTTCGTGCGGGGGTCGACACCCGCTATCTGGCCGGAGACCTGGCCCCCGTACAGAGAGATCGCAGTGGGCCCCAGCGGTCGAACCCCCCGCGATCTCAAACTTATCCCCTATCCTTAGGATAGGGGATAAGTTTTTCACCACTGGACTACCCCTTTAAGGTGTTGATAAAAAAAAAAAATATATATATATATATATATATATATAATATATATATATATATATTAAAGAAGCAAACTGGTCAACTTTTGCTCTGCACAAGCTTGCTGTAGTCATAAACATCAAAGCAGAGTCCTGCAGCCATCCAGATCCTGGCTTGGGGACTGCATTTTAACAAGATGCCCTTTTCAATGTTGCAGTACTTTAGCACTAATTTACAGATAGAGAATGCAGAATTAAAGGGTTGGTTTGTCTGGTTACAATTCATAACATTGTTTTCATGAATAATCTCCAATTTGGTAAGGAAGGAAAAGCTAAGTTAGATACTTGTCTTGTTCAGACCATTTTGTTTTTATAAACATTTTGTATTATTATTTCTTTATGGTCCCACTTGTGCTCTGGACCTTGAAGAGTTATAGCGCTCTTTCTTGGCACACGTTGGCATGTATTTATAGAGCCCTGTGTCTAGACCTAAGCATGAACTCCTTGTGAGGTCTGTAGATATGTACTTTAGCATTACTACCTCTTCCTGCTGCTAGCACCTCTGCACAGCCAGTCCCTTTCTAGGCTTCCACATTGCTTAGAAACCTTGCATACCTCTCAGTGATTTTCTAAAATGCCCTAGCTGTGTGTACATTTAGGCCTGCTTCTTTATTTTTCCCCTTTAGTACTTCATGACATTATTTTGATGCTTTTTATTTATCTGGTTTATTTCCTGATTGGGGCAGATATATTATAACAGCATTGAAATGAATAACTAATAGAAGGGTAGTGTCAAATTGTTACAAATGTGCAACGTTAAATGTGTGGTTGACATTATAAAACAGTTTTCCAGATCAACCCCTTTAACTGCATCAACTATTATTTTCTGGAAATGTGCAATATACTCCTTCATTGCTACTAGGAATGTATCAAAGAGTACAGTGATTGTATACATGTCACACAGCTCAGTAGCAATGAAAGTAATCAAACACTATCCAACAGTTGGACTTCTATTTATCTTGTTGTGGTTGGTGCATCTGTGCTGCTTTTTGTTTCAACTGATCAATTATATCAGGGTTTTTCGACCCCCTAATTTTATCAGAAACCACCATATGTCGAAAATTATCTTGTATCCTGCCATGTCTGTAATGGATTCTAAAGTGCCCTTTAATGTATGTAAAATGACTTTGTAAGTCTGTGAGTTATATCTTCATTTTAGCCTTTGATCTGTTAGGTGAAGTAGCCCCCAAAGGAGCTAAGTGAGGTGTATGGGTTGAGAATCTGAGATCTGGACAGTTTGTGTACCAAATATCAGGAGTGATCTAAATCCTTACGATGTTTCATCTCTCTTGGAAGGTTTAAGAAAAGACCTTTCAAAATCTGCGAGGTTTTATCAAACAGTTCAATTATAATATTACCAAATGCAGTTTTTTTTTTAAAGTTATATCTTACCCTCTACATCCGTGGTATTCGGTCAAGTGTCTCCCGAACCCCTTTTTGTTATTGCACGTGGAAGGTTTTAAAAAATATACCTGCTGGCTGTTTAAATTTCTAGTTGCGCCACCTTCGCACTGTGTATGGGTAGGGATACACAGTACATGCAGACTGCATCCCCACTTTCCACAAAGGGCAGTGTAGAAAAAAAAAAAGCTATAACTGTTCTATATTAAATAGTGCACTCTACCGTAACAGAATATATAGTGCAGACATTTTAATATACCACACCTTTTTTTGAACCCTGATCTAGAACTCCTTTTAGTCTTAAACCACCTTCTGAAATGTTAGCCGATTGGCAGAAAATAGCTTGCCCCATGTGCTAATAAATGTCATTGCTTCCTACCTGTCTTTGACCTGTCCATGATCCCTCATAGGCACCAGAACTGCTGGTGTGGTTGGTGGCCATTATGTGTGCCAGCTCACTAAAAAGTTGATATCCACTAATGCATAGAATGGTTGTGAGATACAGTCAGTAAAGTATCTTTTTCTAAATCTTGTGTTTAGAGTTAAATGTTTTCTTCCTTGATTAAATATTAAAGGGAAAATGTCAGCTCTATTCGCTGCCAAGAGCTGCAAACACTGTTGAATAGCAGTTGGGGTCTAAAAGTAAACCTTTCCTGGAATTGATGGTTGCCTAACTTATAAAAGTACCTTTCTATTTCTAAGCCAAGTGTCAGAGGAGGAGCAGAGTTTCTCAGGTGCCACAGCTTGGCAAACCTCCTTGCTCACCCTCACTTCTCAGCCCCTCCTTGATTATGCATGGGGCTTGGCTTTTTACTAAGGAGGTGCTGGCGAGCTAGGAGGTATGCCAGGTTGTGGCACTTAAGCAGCTCCTCCTCCTTGACTCTTGAGGTATTAAAAGGTGATTTTAGAAGTTTAGCAGCCTCAGCTTCAGGAAAGGTACAGCTTGCTTTTATACTCTGTTATCCAACAATGTTTTCAGTTCTTAGCATCAAGAACAGCTGACAAATTCCCTTTAATTTACTTTGTTAGATAAAGCAAAACATATTTTCAGGTGGAATCATGTGCATAAAAAAAAATTCTACATCTATTACGGTACTTGCTTGTTATGGTCTCCCCTGGTGTTTTCCTTCCTTCTCTGAACATTTACCTAATATTTCTAGTGTTGTAGCCACACAATGCTCAGTAGCTCAGTCAGACCACCTTGATCCTCTTGTGGATGGATGTTTAGAATTATTTTTGCTATCGTGAAGGCCAGCTAATAAGAAAGCTTCTGGTCAAAACTGCTCACAATAAGGGAGCATTCTAAAAGAGAATAAAACAAAGGGCCATAACAAGTTAGTATTTCGTTTTTTTTTTTTTTTTTAAAGTTCCAGTTGAAAATTTGTTTTCGGCGGTCAAAGGCTAGGTTCACACATTTTAAAAGCAAAGAAAAAAAAGCTTTAATATAGGTATAAGATAAAACTGCTTTATTTTATAATTCATAATTATTTAAGTCTATGGAAAAGTGGCCATCAGTGTAAACATTGTTTAATGCCGGCATATAAAACAAAAACCCAAACTTAACTGCCGCTGCTCCTGCTGTGTTCTGGTGTCGCTGCTCGTTTCCTCCTGCCCCAGGTCTTCCTTTTGGTTGCCGATGGTAATGTCAATCTGCGCTCAGCTTTTTACCGATCACAGTGATGCCCCATTTCTTCTGGTGATTGATTGAGAGGCAGTGTGAGTCATTGAGCCCCAGCACCAGTAAGAAGACCAGTTCTGGCAAAGTCACACTGCTGCTCAGCCAATCTCCGAACACGGTGGGACATCACTCTGACCAGCAATTAGCTGAGTGCAGTTTGATGTGTCAACCACCAGCAACCAGGAAGAAGACTGCACTGGAGGACATAAGCAGCAATACCAGAGCACCACGGGAGCGACTGCAGATAAGTCCAGAGTATATGTTTTATATGCCGGCAGCCTGGGAATAAGGTTTAAAAAAAAAAAAAGTTTGACAGCAGAGTACCCCTTTAATCATAGTACAACCCCGTTAATGAAAAATGATGGTATCCTTGGTTGGACCCAAACATTCAGTTGGCATTAACTAGAACGTTTTGGCATTCCAGGCTCTTTTCAACCTCTGTCTTATAAGGTAAGGTATGTAGGTATACCTGTATGTGCGTGTGCTTGCAAGGTGCCAGGATCCTGTATGGTTTATCTTGCTGCTTTAGTGGGTTGTTGCACCTCTATCTTCATTTTACAGATAATTCTATGTTTTGTCTGTTGCAAAAAAAAAGACATTGTCTAGACCTTTTTTCCACAGTAACAGTAGAATCATGCATCTTGTGGGCAGAATGAGTATTTTACATGAATGCAGCTGTTGAGGAACCAGTAACATTGCTGGAACAACTTGCTATTGGGTTTTATGTCTTCACAATACAGGTGCATTTTAGGGTTTGTATTATAACTACAGCACGCAAATAGGAGTTGAATGGTGATGTAAGTTTAGTTTACAGTAACCAGATGTGAAACTTTCTTTTAGATGTGTGGTGGTTTTTGCTGAAACACAAACCATTTTTTTCTACTTGATTCACCGTGCAAAATGGCTTTTTAATTCAAAGGGTACCTCTAATAAAAACTTAACAAATGACATGTATTTTAAAATTGGCACCTAAACGCTGGAATAAGGCTCGTTCTCCCCGCTCCCCACCACATATTACAATTGAGACCGCTTTCTGCTCCGTCCCCAGTGCGAAACCCAGCATAATGCTATTCTAGAGCACTGGATCTTGTGCTGGAGACAGCTGCTATAGAGAAAGCGGTAAGCTCCGTCTCCTAATGTAGATGGGGAGTAAGAGGTTAGGAGTAAAATTTTAAATACATGACAATTTAAAAAAATGTCAACTTTTTTTTTCCAGAAGATTAGCAGTACGCTTTTTAAAAATAATTTATCCATAATAGCCAACCTCTCTCCATCTGGTAATGAGTGTCTGCTCAAATGACAAGCAGGAAAAGCTCAAAAATGTTTCATATAAACACTCACTATTTTATGGTTTACCCTACCTTGGGAGAAATAACATTTTCCATGTTACAGTCATTGGTCTTTAAACATACATAGGAGCATGTCCCCCCCAGGTAATGTAAGTGTATGAGGTTGTTCTAACTATGATGATACCTTTATTCATTTCACACAAATGTTGCCAGCTGGATAATCCCACCATGCCCAGTGGACTGCAGTCATAGGTGGATCAACCTTCCCATTGTAGGGGGAGTAACTGTTACCCTGTTTTTATGGGTCCTGATGAGGAAAAGTAGACAGACATGGTTGTAAAATGTGAGCAGCAGTATCATAAATTGGTGTGCCCTACAACAAGGGTTTCCTATGAATTGTGTGTATGTGTAAATAAGAATTTGCATGAGCTAATTTAACTGTTAAAAGCAAGATATTTATTTTTTCTTGTATTAAAGAGCAAAAAGCTTATTTGTTTTTTCAGTATATGTAATAACATTGACAATGTATTTTAATTTCTGTCGTTTCCCTGTAATTCTTTTTTTAAATTTATAAAGTTATCTGTATTTTTCAGTTACTCCCACAAATAAATTTTTTTTGCCTTTTTTCCCCTCTTATGTCATTATTTGTCTATGCCAAAGCTTCTGGTCATCCTAAACTAGTACACATCAGGGAAAATGTATCAATGGTTTTGTAAAGGTTGCAAGTTTTTGAGCAACTGCTTATTTGTGCAAAAATTTGTAACTTTTCCTGGGTTTTTCAAAGTGCAAAGTGTGCAACTTTTTTTGCATTCTTTTTCTGATCAAAGCATTGCTACATTTTCCCCAATGATTTGATTTAGTACAGGATAACAACCTCCATAATAGGTGCTTGTCTTCACAAAGCTAAATCCGTTGTGCAGCCAACCACTTGAACGGTCACCGATCTCTTGTACGGCCCATTAAATTGATTGTCTGCCACGCATTTACCATTTACACACGGCGATGTGCGACCCATGGCGATAATTTATATGGCTGCATCAAAGATCCAATCATCCAATGTACTAGCTAGTTCATTGGCTCATTGCTGTCCCTTTTACACAGAAGACGTCAAACCTATCAAGCATCTTTCTAAAAATTGGTATATATTTGAAATCTGCAGTAGAGGAAAGTGCGAGACAGATGGACTCTACAGTAACCACAAGGTATGTAAAAAGAAAAGCATAACATCATTCCATGAAGGAGGATTGAAGGACGGACCTCTAGCTGAGACATGAGTGAAAAAGAAAAGTTCTAAGAAGCAGATGGTTGGCCAGTGCAATGAAGAGTTTGGTGAGGCAGTGGCTACAGATCAACAAATGGTTGTTAGTGACCAAATGGACAAAATCCATTTTTAGCCACTTATTTGCTTTTGGCAATTACTTTTCTGCTGCTTTTAAGCCATAAAACAGCGGTTTTATGGCTCAGAAGGAGGCCAAATGTACTGAATGTATAGACTTAAACAAAAATTGAATATTTGAAATGGATAGTCACATAGAAAACAACCATTTTTATAATTATACATTAAATTGTGAATGGAAACACATACATATATGGAGAGGTCACTGCAGGTAGCACCAGATTTATATACACCCCCTCCCCCCTTCTTTCATATCACACAGAGCCTTAGGTGTTCAGGCACCCTGTGCGAGCTTACCTTGTTGCCCCCCCCCCCCCAATTACCCCCTAAACGTACACAAAGAGCGAAAAATATCTTTGTAACAATCTTTTATTTTTTTATTTTTATTACAGATAATTTAAGTGCAAGTGCAAACAAGTACAATAATAAAAAACTGGATTGACTGGTAACAATCATGTATATTTTTATGTCCCTATATGAGCCCCGTGCATTTCTGCTTCCCTGTATAGACCCCGTACATTTCTACATCCCTGTATGAGCCCCGTGCATTTCTACATCCCTGTATGAACTCTGACACAGAAATGCACAGGGTTCATACAGTGCTGTTCACGTCCTGTACAAACCTCATGCATTTCTATGTCCTCTTTATGGGGCTAATGAACACCCCATGAAAAAGCAGAAACCAGCCCGTGCAGTTCGTCCTCCCCCTTGCAGCCCGAGGAAACCTGCGTTATACACAGCACACTAATATTTTATATATATATATATATATATATATATATACACACACATATATATTCAGAGTTATACATAGCACATATATATATATATATATATATATCTCCACACACAGCTTTATACACAGCACACCAATATAACTCAGCCCTGGTTGGGATACACTGTCATATACACACACAAAAGGGACTACAACTCTCAGCATTCCCTGGTTGGGAACCACTAGCATACACACACATAACAGGGACTACAACTCCTGGCATACACACACACACATAACAGGGACTACAACTCCCAGCATACCCTAGTTGGGAACCACTAGCATACAGCCACATAACAGGGACTACAACTCCCAGCATGTACCCCCCCCCTTTCTCACATAGAAATCATCCCCAGTCCCTGCAGTGTATGAATCCCCAGCCCGTGCACTTTGTCATCCTGTTCAGTAAACACAGACAGGGCTCAGGCAGGGGAGATGAGGAGCACTGCTCTGGCTTCTTTCTCCCCATGCAGACCTGTGTCCTCTGAGGGGAGAGGAGATGCAGGAGCCGTGCTCCTCCTCTCTCACCCTGCTCTGGCTTTTTTCTCCCCGTGCAGACCTGCGTCCTCCCGAGCTCAGGGAGGGGAGATGAGGGAGGGGCGTGTTCCTCCTCTCTCCCCTTGCTCTGCCCTCCTCTAGCTTCGGAAATCTTCGGAGAGCTGGGGGAGAAGCGGACGAAAGACTGCACGGGGGCACAAATTTTCACCTCACACCGGCCTGTTACGCTGCGAGCACACCCCCAAAGGCCGGCCCTGTTCACCATGCACTGTGACATCACCTATACACCGTGAATGGAGTAGATATTCATTCAGTGTCACACAGAGGATTCCTGTTCTCATGATCAGTTGAGGTCATAATGGCCATTACTGTATAACCTATTCTGTGGATAGTTGTGATGAGTTGTTACCAGTATCTTTCTCTGTCACATGTACACTTTGCCTAGCTGCGTATGTTGCTTTGACTCAAAAATTATAGTGGCAGTTTTTAAATTAATCCCCCCCCCCCCAAAAAAACTGCCATGTTTAAGAGCAGCCTAAGTGTGCATGCACACCACATTTTAATTATATGGGGACTGGATCCGGCTGGGTTTGGGAAAACCGTACCCCAGCCGGACCCGACCCCCTTCTCATTCATTTGAAAGAGCCGACTGGAGTCAAACAGTGACTCCGGTTCACTAATTTTTCACCCATATCCGGTTTTGTGACCGGATCTAAAACTGCAGCATACCACGGTTTTAGGTCCGGTCACAAAACAGGATACGGGTGTAAAATGAGCTGACGGGAGTCACTCTTTGACTCCGGTCGGCTCATTCAAATGAATGAGAAGGGGGCCGGATCCGGCTGGGGTACGGGAGTGCCCGGTTTTCCCGACCCCTGCCAGATCAGGTCCCCGTATAGTTAACATGTGGTGTGAATGCACCCTAACTGTGCATTACATTTCTTTGACCAAAAATCTATACATCTGACTACATCTTTTGCGTAGTCTGCTTCTGGTTGCCAGCTGCAAAATATAGGATACCTATCCAAAAAACTGGTGATAGATAGCTGATCAGTAGGGGTTTAATCACTAGGATCTTCACCACTCATGAGGACTGAGTTTTTTTTTTCTTCCTAATAGAGTAACATTCACTGTCCAATGGAGTTACGAACATAGCTAAATACTATCTTTGGGAGTACCAGAGCATGAATAAAGCAGAGGCTGAAATGCATGCTGCTGGTCTTATTCGTACAAAGACAATGGACCTCCGTTTTCGTGATCTTTTATGAGCTAGTTATCACCAATCTTATGGATAGTAATTATACTGCTCAAAAAAAAATGAAGGGAACACTAAATCTGAATGAATGAACTAATTGTATGAAATACTTTCATCTTTACATAGTTGAATGTGCTGACAACAAAATCACACAACAATTATCAATGGAAATCAAATTTATCAGCCCATGGCGGTCTGGATATGGAGTCACACTCAAAATCAAAGTGTAAAACCACATTACAAGCTGATCCAACTTTGATGTAATGTCCTTAAAACAAGTCAAAATGAGGCTCAGTAGTGTGTGTGGCCTCCACGTGCCCGTATGACCTCCCTACAACGCCTGGGCATGCTCCTGATGAGGTGGCAGAAGGTCTCCTGAGGGATGTCCTCCCAGACCTGGACTAAAGCATCCGCCAACTCCTGGACGGTCTGTGGTGCTACGTGGCATTGGTGGATGGAGCAAGACATGATGTCCCAGATGTGCTCAATCGGATTCAGGTCTGTGGGATGGACGGGCCAGTCCATAGCATCAATACCTTCCTCTAGCAGGAACTGCTGACACACTCCAGCCACATGAGGGGTAGCATTGTCTTGCATTAGGAGGAACCCAGGGCCAACCTCACCAGCATATGGTTTCACAAGGGGCCTGAGGATCTCATCTCGGTACCTAATGGCAGTCAGGCTACCTCTGGCAAATGCCAAATGTCCTGCACTATGTTGGGCTGTAAGCACAACCCCCACCTGTGGAGGTCAGGCCCTCATGGAGTCGGTTTCTGACTGAGTGGACACGTACATTTATGGCCTGCTGGAGGTCATGTTGCAGGGCTCCGGCAGTGCTCCTCCTTGCACAAAGGCGGAGGTAGCGGTCCTGCTGCTGGGTTGTTGCCCTCCTAAGGCCTCCTCCACGTCTCCTGATGTACTGGCCTGTCTCCTGGTAGCGCCTCCATGCTCTGGACACTTTGCTGTCAGACACAGCAAACCTTCTTGCCACAGCTCGCATTGATGTGCTATCCTGGATGAGCTGCACTACCTGAACCACTTGTGTGGGTTGTAGACTCCGTCTCATGCTACTACTAGAGTCAAAGCACTGTCGGCATTCAAAAGTGACCAAAACATCAGCCAGGAAGCATAGGAACTGAGAAGTGGTCTGTGGTCACCACCTGCAGAACCACTCCTTTATTAGGCGTGTCTTGCTAATTTCCTATAATTTCCACCTGTTGTCTGTTCCATTTGCACAACAGCATGTGAAATTGATTGTCAATCAGTGTTGCTTCCTGAGTGGACAGTGTGATTTCACAGAAGTGTGATTGACTTGGAGTTACATGTGTTGTTTGTGTTCCCTTTATTTTTTTTGAGCAGTGTATATAGAAGCTTGGGCGGCACCACAAAGTCGCCACACGGTCATCATATGTAGCACTACGGCCTTAATCAGCAGGTAGATGGGGTTATCCAATAGTAGAGTACTACAGAGGTGATAGGAATAATATGAATCACTAAGTACAAGTAAGATCTGTGTAATAACATGAATCCTGCACTCCAAACATGGAGATACCAGAGGATGAGGCTATCACATCTGCGTGCGTCGTTCAGAGGCGTCTGCCGGCGGTTTCTGCCCACATCATGGCGCTGTGCTGTGTGTTTATAGTGCAAAGGTCAGATCCAGCCGATCATGTGATGTGTCATCCCATAAACCATATAGGGAAGAAAAAAGACAAAAAAAAAAAAGAAATAAGGAAGCTGAATTGATTAATATCTGGGTAAGAAACTTACTTGATTTAAAAAAAAACTACAGAAATGGGGCCATATCTAATTTGTCATTAACCCCTTAAGGACCAAGGACGTACCGGTACATCCTGGGTCCTTTCCCTTTCTATAACGCGGGGCCACAGCATGGTCGGGCCTGGCCTCTAACAACGTCCGGGACCCGTGGCTAATAGCGTGCGGCACAGATCGTGGTGCCGTGCACTATTAACCCTTTAGAAGTGGAGTTCAAAGTTGAACATCGCATCTAAAGTGAAATAAACCAATCCGGTTAGCTCAGGGAGCTGTTCAGGATTACCACGGTGAAATAGTGGCATCCCGAACAGCTGTAGGACAGCAGGAGGGTCCCCTTACCTGCCTCCTCTTGTCTGATCGCTGAATGACTGCTCATGCCTGGATCTCAGGCACTGAGCAGTCAAGCAGCAGAATCATTGATCAATGGTTTCCTATGAGAAACCATTGATCAATGTAAAAGATCAGTGTGTGCAGTGTTTATAGCCCCCTATGGGAGCTATAACATTGCAAAAAAAAAGTGAATAAAGATAATTTAACCCCTTCCCTAATAAAAGTTTGAATCACCCCCCTTTTCCAATAAAAAAAAAAAAAACTGTAAATAAAAATAAACATGTGGTATTGCCGCGTGCGGAAATGTCCGAATTATAAAAATATATTGTTAATTAAACCGCACAGTCAATGGCATATGCGCAAAAAAATTCCAAAGTCCAAAATAGTGTATTTTTGGTCACTTTATATCATGAAAAAAATTACTAAAAAGTGATCAAAAAGTCTGATCAATACAAAAATGGTACCGCTAAAAACTTCAGATCACAGCGCAAAAAATAAGCCTTCATACCGCCCGTAAGCGAAAAAATAAAAAAGTTATAGGGGTCCGAAAATGACAATTTTAAACGTATACATTTTCCTGCATGTAGTTATGATTTTTCCTTATCGGCCATGATGGCACCTTTTGGAGAGACCGCCTCCTTCCTCAGGACAGGAAACAGGAATTGGAAACAGTTTGCATATAAGGACCATAGGAGCTTCTTTGAAAAATTTGCATGTAAGTATGGGGACTGTGGGGCCCCTGGTCTAATTGGGACATAAAGGGGACCTGCAAGCGGCTTAAAGACCTTAGTATGGGGGCAGACGCTAAGTATGGGCAACCTCTCCCCGTTTCGCGCATGGCGCGCGTCTCCCGGACCCTCTCGCTCCCTCCGGCAGGTGCATGCAGCCTTCTCCTCCTCTTGCGACGCGGCCTAGCATTCGTGATCCGGCGGCGTTCGCTTCCGGGAAGAGGGGGGGCAGAGTCTGCGTGCGTACGTATTCAGCGCACGTCACAACAGTTCGCTTTCACCGGGAGGAGAAAGGGGGCGCTGCAGCCTATTCCAAGTACCCGGAGAGGGAAGGGCGGAATCTGGCGGGGGATTTAAAATGGAGGGGCGCCCAGCCAGTCCCGTACCTCTCCAGGATCCAGGAGAGGTGCTTGCTCCAAGTCAGTGACTTATGGAACAAGCGACCCGCATTGAAATGGAGCCTGCTGTAACAGCCTAACCGGTACTATGGTGGGGTGAGGGGACACCTGTCCCATGAAGTTTTTTTTTTTGCAACCTTTTAATAGTAGTTTTTTTTCATTTGTTTTAGGCTAAGGAAACTCCTAGGAAGGCTAAATATAATAGTAAAAAGTGTGTTCTTTGTAGAAAGAAGATGGATCCAAATTATTTAAGTTCACATTGTGAAGCCTGTGTTAAAAGGATTGTGGAGGATGTGTCTCCGTCTTTCTCCAAAAGTATGCAGGAGGTAGTCAGAGAAGAGCTTAAGGCCTGTATGTCCACTTGGTCATCCGTGCAGCCAGAGCCTAGTTATTCCACTATAGCCATCCATTCTGCTGTACCTGTTTTTTCAGAGCAAAGAGATTTTTTTTTTTAATTGGAAGAAGGTGATTTGGATGAAGAGTCAGAAATTTTGGAGGAGGTTCATAGCGGTGCTCTTTTTCCTACTGAAAATGTGGACGGTCTAGTCAGAGTGGTCAGATCTACCATGAAGCTTGATGATAGGATTGAGCCTTTATCTGTGCAAGATCGCATGTATGAAGGCCTTACACCCCGCAAAATGATTGGGTTTCCAGTGCATGACTCTTTGACCTCTATTATAAAGTCTGAATGGCAAAGACCAGATAAGAGCTATGCTATAGTACCGAGCATTATTAAGAGAAAATATCCTTTTCAGAAAGAATTCACCATCAATTGGGATAGGTCCCCTAGCATTGATCCACCTGTAGCTAAGATGTCTAAAAAAGCAGCCCTACCATTTGAGGATGCCAGCTCTCTAAAGGAGCCAATGGACAGAAGGGCTGATGGATTTCTTAAAAGAGCCTGGGAAGCAGCAGCAGGCTCCTTCAGACCAGTTATTGCTACCACAATCAATCCCTACCTTGGCAGCAGCTGCAGACTTTATATCGGATGCTTCTGCAGACACCCTAAGACTATCCACTAAAGCCTCGGCCTGTGCCAACTCTGCCAGACGGGCTATTTGGGTTAAAGGAGGTGATCTTGCCTCCAAATCTAAATTATGTTCACTACCCCTGAAACCTCCAAGAAGTCCAGTCAGCAATGACTTGAGGTTCCAAGTGGGGGGCAGGTTGTCTCATTTTCTTCCCCAATGGGAGAACATTTCTGCCACTGGGTTTTGTCCACAATAAAAACCGGTTTAAAAATTGTTTTCTCAGGTCTCCCGACTCCCAGATTTGTTCCAACAGATCTCCGAAAGTTTCCAGAGAAACAAGCTGCCCCGGAGAAAGAAGTTTTCTCTTTGATTCAGAAGAGAGTTCTGGTTCAGGTTCCGGAAGAAGAGCGAGGTCTGGGATTCTACTCCACGCTCTTCCTGGTAAGAAAGCCCAATGGCTCCTTCCGCACTATAATAAATCTCAAGCTATTGAATCGTTTCCTGAAGTACCAGAAATTTCGGATGGAAACGATTCAATCAGCTATCCTGAACCAGAACTGTTTTATGGTCACCTTGGACTTGAGGGACACACATTATCATGTCCCGATTTTCCAAGGTCATCAAAAATATTTAAGGGTGGCGGTAGTCTTGGGAACCTGTCTGTTTCACCTCCAGTTTCAGGCTCTTCCCTTTGGCCTATCACAGGCTCCCCAAGTCTTTACCAAACTTATGGCCGAGGTGATGGCCCATGTAAGAGAACAAAATATAGTCATAGTTCCGTACTTAGATGATTTCCTTTTGGTGTCAGACTCGGAGGAGCTCTTGATTCGGCAGGTTCTTCAGACTCAAAAAATTCTGTTGAAACTAAGGTGAGAAGTGAATCTAGACAAATCCCACTTGGTCCCTTCTCAGGTATGCACATTCCTGGGGATAGGCCTGGATTCCACCAGTCAAATCTCCTTTCTTCCCCAATCCAAGGTGATTTTGGTCAGGCAGAAAGTGTCTCAGCTACTGAAGCTAAAGGAGCTCCCCATAAGGGAGGCCATGTCTGTCCTGGGCATGTTAACTTCTTGTATCCCAGCGGTTTTATGGGCTCAGTACCATTCGAGAAGGCTACAGGAACAGATCCTGAGCCAGTGGGATGGAGTCCCCGATTCACTAGACACTTACATGACCCCTTCAGCCCAAGTAAAGAGGTCCCTTCTCTGGTGGTTAAATCCGGCGAATCTAGAAAAGGGCATTTATTGGGTAAAAAAGAACGAATTTTGCCTTACTACAGACGCAAGCCCCCGGGGGTGGGGAGCCCACGGAGAATCCGTAATCCTTCAGGGTCAATGGAGTCAGGAGATTTCCAGAGAATCTCAGAACCTAAGGGAATTGAAGGCATTCCTGTTCGCCATCTGTCAATCAGTTCCTCTGCTTGGCGGAAAAGACCTAAAAGTTCTGTCAGACAATTCCACAGTAGTTGCCTACTTAAATCATCAGGGGGGTACCAGATCCCCTTCCCTCATGAGGACTTGTCATCACATCTTCAGACTGGGAGAGATGCATCTCAGCTCCTTGTTTGCTCTCCATCTAAAGGGGTCCCAAAATCAGGTGGCGGACTATCTCAGCAGACATCGCCTGAACCAAGGGGATTTAGAATTAGATCAGAAGATTTTTCTCCAGATTTGTCAACGTTGGGGTACTCCCCGCATAGATCTGTTCGCCTCAAAGGCCAACAGGAAAGTAAAGGATTTTTTCTCACTGTCACCAGCGGATCAACCCCTAGGGATAGACGCTTTGTCACAGAGTTGGTGCAGGGGACTTCTTTATGCCTTCCCTCCGGTCAGGTTACTTCCAAGAGTCCTAAGGAAGATCAGAGAGCACAGGGCGAGAGTAGTAGTCATTGCCCCATTCTGGCCCCGCAGGGTATGGTTCACCTGGTTGAGGAAGATGTCAGTGTCAGATCCCTGGATCCTTCCAGAGTCCCCGAACCTTCTACATCAGGGTCCAGTTATGCATGCCGAGACCTCCAATCTGCATCTGACGGCATGGCTGTTGAGCGGAGCATCTTAGAACAAAGGGGTCTTTCTGATCGTGTTATTACTACTCTGTTGGCGAGCAGAAAAAAGTTAACTTCTCAAATTTATTTAAGAACTTGGAAAGCCTTTGGTAGATTCATGCAAAACCCTATTGATGTTCTTAAAACTCCTGACATCCCAAAAATATTAGATTTTTTGCAAGCGGGTCTAGATAAACAGCCTAGACCCAGTACTTTAAAAGTTCAAGTGTCAGCACTTAGTGCTCTTTTTGATTATAAACTAGCGGAACATCCCTGGATAAAAAGATTTTTATCAGCAGCAGTCAGGATGTCTCCGGTGGTTAGACCATTGGTTCCACATTGGGACTTAAATATTGTCCTAAATAGTCTCACTAAAACTCCCTTTGAGCCATTAGTTGAGGTTCCCTTAAAGATTCTTAACTTTAAGCTTGTGTTTCTTTTGGCAGTCACGTCTGCCAGGAGGGTTGGGGAAATTACTAGTTTCTCTATTAACCAGCCCTATTTGTCTGTCTTTAATGATAGAGTGGTGTTGTCTCCTGATCCAGCCTTTCTCCCCAAGATAGTCTCTGACTTCCATAGAACTCAAGTTGTGATTCTACCTTCCTTCTGTGAAAATCCTAAAAATGACAAGGAAAAATAATTCCATTGTCTAGATGTTAGGAGATGTCTTCTTCATTATTTGGAGATATCTAAAGATTGGCGCCTATCGCCTAAGTTATTACTTCAATTCCAGGGGCCGAATAAGGGTAGAGCAGCTGCTCCTAGCACTGTGGTGAGGTGGATAAAACAATCCATCCAGCTAGCATACACTTCTGCAAATCTAAATCCCCCTACAGGGTTTAGTGCTCATTCTACCAGATCAGTTTCTACATCCTGGGCAGAAAGAGCCTCAGCTTCTATTCAGCAGATCTGCAGAGCAGCCACCTGGAGTTCACCACATACCTTTTACAAACACTACAGGTTGAATCAAATGAGAGATGAGGAACTTTCATTTGGTCGTAAAGTTCTCCAGGCAGTAGTCCCGCCCCTAATTATTAGTCTAGTCTACTCACTCTCCAAAGTTGCCATCATGGGCAATAGGGAAAACATAAATTACTCTTACCGGTAATTGTTTTTCATTGAGCCCATGATGGCACATACTAATTCCCTCCCATGTTATATGTATAAAAAAAAAAAGTGGAGATATATTAATATTTCCTAGCTATGTATGTAGGTTATGGTTGATTATTATTCATTGATAATTCCTTTTGGGTTGTTACTCCTTGATACTTGCTTAAGAACTGGGGAATAGCAGCTCCTATGGTCCTTATATTCAAACTGTTTCCAGTTCCTGTTTCCTGTCCTGAGGAAGGAGGCGGTCTCTCCAAAGGTGCCATCATGGGCTCAACGAAAAACAATTACCGGTAAGAGTAATTTATATTTTTCCAGACGTACAACAAAATCAAACCTATATAAGTAGGGTATCATTTTAATCGTATGGACCTATAGAATAAAGATAAGGTGTCATTTTTAACGAAAAAATGTACTGCGTAGAAATGGTGTTTCTTCAATTTTGTCAGATTTTTTTTTCCGTTTCATCGTAGATTTTTGGGTAAAATGACTGATTTCATTACAAAGTAGAATTGGTGGTGCAAAAAATAAGCCATCATATGGATTTTTAGGTGCAAAATTGATAGTTAGGATTTTTTAAAGGTAAGGAGGAAAAATTGTGCAAAAACGGAAAAACCCCTGGTCCTTAAGGGGTTAAACGAGAGAGGACCCTGGGCATCGGACCGCATAATCCAATGAGCCTCTGCTTGTATGCTTGTAGATATCGGATATGCCTATCATGACCATAATTGTGGGTATTAACCAGTTTTTGGGAATCTGTGCAACCTTCATGGACTTTTAAAAAATGTTGGATTAGACGAGGGGCCCCTTTGCCAATTTTTATGGAATAAAGGTGCTCACAGATTCTAATCCATAACTGGCGTAGTTTTTCCTATATAGAACCTCAGGCAGCTACAGGTAATGAAATAGACCACAGAATAATAAATACTTCCAAGTCGACCATGGCTTGTGGATATGTTGTATTTACATTGTGGGCAACTACCACACTTCTTGTTGCCTTTAGGTATGCATTGATTTAACCAAGACCCTTGCTTTTTGTTGGTCTCCCTTGCACGGATCTTGGAATTAAGTAGTTCACCAGCAGTAATATTCTTACGGTAATAAACAAGCGGATAGGGGATAAGTGTCTGATTGTGGGATGTCAGACTATGGAAGAAGTAGAAAGACAAGCGCTCCATAGGGTAATATTGTTAAGCCCCAGTGTGAGGTAGAAAACTGTGTAGCTTCATACACAACAATGATGATAGCATCCAAATAGTATGTCGTCTGCTTCTCTCCGGTCACTGGTATATGCAATGGACAGGGGTGGCTTCGTGGAGGGACCCGACTCGAACGGCGCTGATCAACAACGACACATTAAGGAGGATAAAAGAGGATTTTATTGACCAAGATGCAATGCTTTTCACTGCGCTTGTGCAGCTTCCTCAGGCATGACAAAGGAGGTACAAGAGCATGTTTATAAAGGGTAAGAATTAACCCCTTCTTTAACAAGGCAGGAACCAGACACAAGACAACAGGAGAAATTAACCCCCCTGTGTGTCTAATATTACCCACATTGCGAGTTGCCACGGGCAGTCGCATAATGCGAAACCCATGGAAAATCGCAATGTTCAGTTAACACGAGAATTAACACCAATATATGAAGTTACAAAAATAAAATACAAAAATTATTATAAAACATACATGTATTTTTATAAAATATACATACATAAAAAATTATTATACAAAAAAATCCCCCCCAAAAAATTATACAATAGGAATTAACCCCTTAAGGACCGGGGGGTTTTCCGTTTTTGCATTTTCGTTTTTTGCTCCTTGCTTTTAAAAAATCATAACTTTCAATTTTGCACCTAAAAATCCATATGATGGCTTATTTTTTGCACCACCAATTCTACTTTGTAATGACGTCAGTCATTGTGCCCAAAAATCTACGGTGAAAAGGAAAAGAAAATCATTGTGAGACAAAATTGGAAAAAAAACGCTGTTTTGTAACTTTTGGGGGCTTCCGTTTCTACATAGTACATTTTTCATTAAAAATGACACCTGATATTTATTCTGTAGGTCCATACGGTTAAAATGATACCCTACTTATATAGGTTTGATTTTGTCGTACTTCTGGAAAAAATCATAACTTCATGCAGGAAAATTAATACTTTTAAAATTGTCATTTCTGACCCCTATAACTTTATTTTTCCATGTATGGGGCGGTATGAGGGCTCATTTTTTGTGCCGTGATCTGAAGTTTTTAACGGTACCATTTTTGCATTGATAGGACTTATTGATCGCACTATTCTGGACTTTGGAATTTTTTTGCGCGCACGCCATTGACCGTGCGGTTTAATTAACAATATATTTTTATAATTCGGACATTTCCGCACGCGGCGATACCATATATGTTTATTTTTATTTACACTGTGTTTTTTTTTTTTTTTTTTTTATGGGAAAAGGGGGGTGATTCAAACTTTTAATAGGGAAGGGGTTAAATGATATTTATTCACTTTTTTTTCTACTTTTTTTTTGCAGTGTTATAGGTCCCATAGGGACCTATAACACTGCACACACTGATCTTTCACATTGATCACTGGTTTCTCATAAGAAACCAGTGATCGATGATTCTGCCGCTTGACTGCTCATGCCTGGATCTCAGGCACTGAGCAGTCATTCGGCGATCGGACAGTGAGGAGGCAGGTAGGGACCCTCCTGCTGTCCTGTAAGCTGTTCGGGATGCCGCGATTTCGCTGCGGCTATCCCGAACAGCCACTGAGCTAAACGGCATGGTTTCAGTTTCATTTTAGACGCGGCGTTCAACTTTGAATGCCGCGTCTAAAGGGTTAATAGCGCGCGGCACAGCGATCAATGCCGCGCGCTATTAGCCACGGGTCCCGGCCGTTGTTAGAGGCCGGGCCCGACCCGCTATGACGCGGGCCATGCCGTGGCCCCGCTTTATAGATCGGGAGCGGACACATGACGTTCCAGTACGTCATGTGTCCTTAAGGGGTTAATCATGCAAAACATACCGCTACTAGAACTTATTTTAAGTCAGTAGACGTTAATGGTTTTCTCAATTATGAAAGTGCCCACTATCCTTCTTGGATGAGGAGTGTCCCCTACGGCCCATACCTGAGGATACGAAAAAACTGTACCTCAGATGCCGACTTTTAAAAATCAAGTGACTATCCTTAGGGGCCGCTTCTCAGCCAAGGGATATCCAAGAAACCTCCTTAGTAGAGCTTATCAAAAGGTAAAAAAAACATTAAACAGACTGAGCTTGTTACTCCAAAAAAGAATGAGAATAAAGATTTAAATAATGCCACTATTAATAATACCATGACAACAAAAAGGAGAAAAAGTTGATAAAAAATGTTTTTTTAAATACAAATAAAATTAAAGACCAAAATAAATTTATGTATAATTTTATAACCAATTATAATTGTGGAGCTACTGAGATTCGAAGTATTTTGTGGCGTAATTGGCCTATTATTTGAAGTGACCGTTTTTAAAAGATATTGAGGGAGATTTATCAAAACCTGTCCAGAGGAAAAGTTGCTGTGTTGCCCATAGCAACCAATCAGATCGCTTCTTTCATTTTTCAGGAGGCTTTTCAAAAATGAAAGCGATCTGATTGGTTTCTATGGGTAACTCTGCAACTTTTCCTCTGGACAGAGTTTGATAAATCTCCCCCATTGTGCCTGCGACCCCTGAAGTGACATTTAGGTGACCCAGAAATTTGAAAAGTTTAGTAGCCCTGAATAGGTAAAAAAAAAATAGCATTGATGAGATCCAAATTTCTTCTAAATCAACAATGGTGGGTTGGTATCCCTGTAATAAGGTACGATGCTTATGCTGTTCCAAGATTGGTAAACCCAATACTGTGTTTGATTCTTTTCAAACTAACCGAACATTTTCTATTATTCATAGGGTGAGTTGGGATACTAAATTCGCGGTATAACTGTTGTATTGTAGCTGTCGTTTGTAATAAGTGGGTTGCACGATTCAAACTGTGCGATCATGTATGTGCAAACACAGATCCAATATTAAAAACAACTTCTTATTACATAGTGTATCCCTTCATTTTTCTAGTGTACATAATAATGACATTAATGATTTACATCTTATCATTTTAGAAACTATCCCAGAAATAACTCTTAACCGTTATCAAAAACTAACTGTGAATCCTATTGGATTTTCAAGCTTGCCTCGTTGACCCCCCCAGGGGCTTAATGAATCAACAGAGAATGTCCGGTGATAATTTACAGTATTGCATACATTTTTCATGTTTTTGTTGCATGTATTGTATGTATTGTTAGGAATCACGGCAGGAGGACAGCAGGTGGTGGATCCTCTGGGCCTATGTGAAAGGAGACTTGAGCTGTGCCAGGGAGCAGGGTCTAAGGTGCCACTGGTTTTCACCAGAGGTCGCTACCCCCTGGCATGACTCATCCACACAGGTAGATGGGGGGTGATGTGGCACACACAGACTTGCAGGACAAAAGGACAAGGCGGGAACAGGACAGGCCGGAACTAGGGACAGGTACAGAGACACTGGAACAGGACTTGACTCAGGCTTGGACAAACTAAGACAGACAACAAAGATCCGCCCCAGGGAACAGGGAGGAGCAGATACTTATGGAGCAGGGACAGGTACAAGCACTTTAACTAATTAAGTACTGGCCATTTAAGAAAGTTAACTGTGCGCGCATGCCCTAGTAGGCAGAGGCACGGGCATGGAGCTGCGGGAACACAGAACAGAAAGCGCGGGGACAGAAAGCACTCATGGCCGGAGCGAAACTGTAACAGTACCCCCCCCCCCTTTGGTCTCCCCTCTTCTTTGGAACTAGAAGAGTTCCCCACTACCTGAGACCAGGGGGTTACAGGACTGGGCAAAGGCTGAAAGGAACTAACAGACTTCTGGCAACGAATCCTCCATCATCTAAGATGACCACCTGGAGAGGAAAAAGAAACAACAAAAAACTAGGCAAAATACAAGACAGTCCACATCCATAGCCTCTTCGGCAAGAGGCAAAGTTGGTAGCAAGGAAGGATGTTGGGACTCCAGATGAGCTACAGACAGTCATGGCTGGGAACCAGGAGACACTGCAGGAGCCAGACGGGGCAAATGGTCCACATCCAAGACCTCTTTGGCAAGAGGCAAAGTTGGTAGCAAAGAAGGATGTTCAGAGCACACTGCAGGAGCCAGACAGGTCAAATGGTCCACATCCAAGACCTCTTCAGCAAGAGGCAAAGTTGGTAGCAAAGAAGGATGTTCAGAGCACACTGCAGGAGCCAGACAGGTCAAATGGTCCACATCCAAGACTCCTTCGGCAAGAGGCAAAGTTGGTAGAAAAGAAGAATGTTGGGACTCCAGAAGAGGTACAGACAGGCATGGCTGGGAACCAGGAGACGCTGCAAGAACTGGTAGTGGGCCAGATTGTGGTACCTGCTGCTGTTGCAAGGCCAAAAGCTGTTGCATCATCGCTGAAAGTAACTTCAGTTGTTGCCCTTGACGGCCTACGACAGTGGGAAGGACTTCTGACAGAGTTACTTCAGCAGAATCCAAGTCCGAATTGAAAAGACACGAAAAATCAGACAAAAGTGCCCCAGCGGAATCCATGGCCGGATCTTACTGTTAGGAATCACGGCAGGAAGACAGCAGGTGGTGGATCCTCTGGGCCTGTGTGGAAGGAAACTTGAGCTCTGCCAGGGAGCACAGCCAGGAATTTATGTTGATAATTTTAAAAGCAAGTGAATGGGAAAGTGTCTGCTAATTATACAAGGAACACTATATTAAGTTTTATTTGGGAACAGGTACTCTTTAACCCCTTAAGGACCCAGGGCATATGGGTACGCCCTGGCTCCCTGGTGGTTAAGGGTAGTTACCTGTACGCTCGTGGGAATTCCGGACCGGGTTGACTCTGATATCTATCAGCAGGCATACCGTACAAATGTCTAAGGGGGTCCTGAGCCCCCCCAGGTCGGCAATCACTGTAAATCACCGGCCAATTCAGATCGGCGATTTACTGCGATTCCAGGTCAATCGGGTCTCTGGTGACCCGGAAAAAAAGGGTGAGTGGGGCTGTCCGAGACAGCCCCATTCACACTTACCTAGCAGAAGTGAGGTGGCACGGGTGCCACCTCACGATCACGTGATTGATCAGTGGGAACGACCGATCAATCACTGTAATGCTGGGTGGAGATTGGGGTGGAGATCGGCGCTGGCGGTGGTCTCCTACCTTTCCCTGGTCCGGCGGGGGTCCTCGCAGGAGCGGCGATGGTCCCTGCGGCAGCAGCAGTGATGGTCCCGGCAGGATACAGCAGGAGGTGAGGCCTGTTCACCTCCTGCTGTTGCTTAGCAACAACTCTCAGCATGCACAGCCAAAGGGCATGCTGGGAGTTGTAGTTTTGCAACAGCTGGAGTTCCAACTACAACTCCCAGCATGCCCTTTAGTAGTCTGTGCATGCTGGGAGTTGTAGTTATGCAACAGCTGGAGGCACATTTTTGCTATGAAAAAGTGTACATCCAGCTGTTGCATAACTACAACTCCCAGCATGCACAGACTACCAAAGGGCATGCTGGGAGTTGTAGCAGTGTGCCTCCAGCTGTAGCAAAACTACAACTCAGCATCCCTTTCGACTGTCAATGCATGCTGAGTGTTGCAGTTTTGCAACAGCTGGAGACACATTGGTTGTGAAACAGAGTTTGTGTCCTAACTCAGTGTTTCGCAACCAGTGTGCCTCCAGCTGTGTCAAAAATACAACTCCCAGCATGCACTGAGAAACTGTACATGCTGGGAGTTCTAGTTTTGCAACAGCTGGAGGCACACTAGTTGCAAAACATTGAGTTAAGTAACAAACTCTGTGTTGCGCAACCAATGTGCCTCCAGCTGTTGCATAACTACAACTCCCAGCATGTATGGTCTGTCACACGGGAGGGTTTACAGTGAGTTTTCTGCTGCAAGTTTGAGATGCGGCAAATTTTCCATCGCAGCTCAAACTCCCAGCGAGAAACTCACTGTAAACCCCTGCCCGTGTGAATGTACCCTAAAAACACTACACTACACTACACTACACAAAATAAAAAGTTAAACACTACATATACATATACCTTTACACAGTACCCTCCAATAAAAAAATAAAAAATAATAAAAAGTCTTGTACGGCACTGTTTCCAAAACGGAGCCTCCAGCTGTTGAAAAACAACAACTCCCAGTATTGCCGGACAGCTACTGACTGTCAAGGCATGCTGGGAGTTTTGCAACACCTGGAGACACCCTGTTTGGGAAACACTGCCGTAGGGAATTTTGGTGGCGGATGCAAATCCCCAAAATAGACCTCAAATGCACACAGCACTCTCTCGCTTTGGAGTCCTGTCATATTTTAAGGAAATAGTAAGTTTAGGGCCACATATGGGGTATTTCCGTACTCGGGAGAAATTGCGTTACAAATTTTGGGGGTCTTTTTCTCCTTTTACCCCTTATCAAAAGGTAAAGTTGGGGTCTACACCAGCATGTTAGCGTACATTTTTTATATTTTTTACACTAACATGCTGGTGTTGCCCCATACTTTTTATTTTCACAAGCGTTAAAAGGAAAAAAAGACCCCCAAAATTTGTAACGCAATTTCTCCTGAGTATGGAAATACCCCATATGTGGGCGTAAAGTGATCTGTGGGCGCACAAGGCTCAGGAGTGAGAGCACACTATGTACATTTGAGGCCTAAATTGGTGATTTGCACAGGGGTGGCTGACTTTACAGCGGTTCTGACATAAACGCAAAACAATAAATACCCACATATGACACCATTTTGGTAACTACACCCCTCACAGAATGAAACAAGGGGTATAGTGAGCCTTAACACCCCACTGGTGTTTGACAAATTTTCGTTAAAGTTGGATGTGAAAATGAAAAAAAATTCACAAAAAATGCTGGTGTTACCCTAAATTTTTCATTTTCACAAGGGAGAATAGGAAATAAGCCCCCCCCCCCAAATTAGTAACCCCATTTCTTCTGAGTAAGAACATACCCCTTATGTGGATGTAAAGTGCTCTGTGGGTGCACTACAATGCTCAAAAGAGAAGGAGCGCCATTGGTATTTTGGAGATAGAATGTGTCCGAAATTGAAGGCCATGTGTGTTTACAAAGTCCCCATAGTGCCAGAACAGTGCCCCACCCCCCACATGTGACCCCATTTTGGAAACTACACCCCTCACAGAATTTAATAAGGAGTACAGTGAGCCTTTACACCCCACAGGTGTCTGACAGATTTTTGGAACAGTGGGGCTTGAAAATGAAAACTAAAATTTTTCATTTGCACAGCCCACTGTTCCAAATATCTGACAAATGCCAGTGGGGTGTATATGCTCACTGCACCCCTTAATAAATTCTGTGAGGGGTGTAGTTTCCAAAATGGGTTCACATGTGGGGGGGGGGGGGTCCACTGTTCTGTCACCACAGGGGGCTTTGTAAACCCACATGACCCCCGACTTTTCCTCTATTCCAATAGACTTCTCTCTCCAAAAGTTCAATGGCGCTCCTTCTCTTCTGAGCATTGTAGTTCGCCTGCAGTGCACTTTACATCCACATATGGGGTAGTTCCATACTCAGGAGAAAATGACCCCTAAAATTTGTAACCCCATTTCTTCTTTTACCCCTTGTAAAAATGTTAAATCTGGGGAAACACCAGCAATTTAGTGAAATTTTTTTTTTTTTTTCATTTACACATCCAACTTTAACAAAAAGTCGTCAAACACTTGTGAGGTCTTAAGGCTCGCTGTACCTCTTGCTGCGTTCCTTGAGGGATGTAGTTTCCAAAATAGTATGCCGTGTTTTTTTTTTTTTTTTTTTTTGCTGTTCTGGCACCATAGGGGCTTCCTAAATGCGACATGCCCCCCAAAAACCATTTCAGCAAAATTTGCTTTCCAAAAGCCAAATGTGACTCCTTCTCTTCTGAGCTTTGTAGTGCACCAGTAGAGCACTTGACATCCACACATGGGGTATTACCATACTCAGAAGAGATGGGGTTACTAATTTTGGGGGGCATTTTCTCCTATTACCCCTTGTAAAAAAAAATGGGGGGAAAACTAGCATTAGAAAAAAAAAATTTACACATCCAACTTTAACGAATAGTCGTCAAACACCTGTGGGGTGTTAAGGCTCACTGTACCCTTGTTACGTTCCTTGAGGGGTGTAGTTTCCAAAATAGTATGCCATGTGGGCTGTTCTGGCACCATAGGGGCTTCTTAAATGTGACATGCCCCCCAAAATCCATTTCAGAAAAACTCACTCTCCAAAATCCCACTGTCGCTCCTCACCTTCTGAGCCCTCTAGTGCACCCACAGAGCACTTGACATACACATATGAGGTATTTCCTTACTCGAGAGAAATTGGGTTACAAATTTTAGGAAGATTTCTCTCCTTTTACCCTTTGTAAAAAAAAAAAAAAAAAAAACTGGGTTTACAAGAACATGCCAGTGTAAAAAAATGAATATTTTGAATTTTCTCCTTCAATTTGCTGCTATTCCTGTGAAACACCTAAAGGGTTAACAAACCTTTTGAATGTAATTTTGAATACTTTGAGGGGTGCAGTTTTTATAATGGGGTCATTTATGGGGTATTTCTAATAAGGCCCTTCAAATCCACTTCAAAACTGAACTGGTCGCTGAAAAATTTTGATTTTGAAGATCTTGTGAAAAATTGGAAAATTGCTGCTATACTTTGAAGCCCTCTGATGTCTTCCAAAAGTAAAAACATGTCAACTTTATGATGCCAACATAAAGTAGACATATTGTATATGTGAATAAATATATAATTTATTTGGAATATTCATTTTCCTTATAAGCAGAGAGCTTAAAAAAATGCTACATTTTCAATTTTTTCATCAAATTTTGGAATTTTTCACCAAGAAATTATGCAAGTATTGACAAAATGTTACCACTAACATAAAGTAGAATATGTCACGAAAAAACATTCTCTGAATCAGAATGAAAGGTAAAAGCATCCCAGAGTTATTAATACTTAGTGACAGTGGACATGTGCAAAAAATTGCCGGGTCCTACACTGAAAATTGGCTGGGATCTTAAGGGGTTAATATTAGGATAACCCATTTAAAGAAACTTATTCATCACTTTCATGTTTCCTGAAGTCATTAGGGTTGTGCCTGATGGTTTCTGCCTGTTCCGTTCTCCTCCATTGATAGATCTCTCCCTATATCCAAACAGAAAGAGATCTATCATTAAAGGGGCAGGGAGAAGCAACCAGACACCGCCTTAATGACTGATGGTTCAAGCAGCATGAAAGTGATGACAGGTTCTTCCTATAATTGCAGTTGCCCTATTACTGACTAATATCTGCAAATAAGAAAGTTGGGTTTGTTTTTTTTCAGTTATAAAATAATTCTACTCAAATTTAAGGTATATTCATGAGTGGCATTCAAATTTCCCTCTAACAGTGGGCAGGAACTATAAGCTAGTGTAGTGCTGTCACTATGCTGCCTTTTTCCTTCCATGATTTAGTGGCAAAGCAGTGGGGTAGAAAACAGTGGATACTCTACTCATAACAGTGGTATAAGTAAGATCTGGGTAACCTTCCTCCTGAATTGGCTGTACTTCTAACAATTGGTTTGTGGGAACTAGGAAGAACTGGCAGGATCCCACGTCTGGTATCCCTTTTAGCCCTTGTGTGGCCATATGCCATGTAACTTATTTGTTGGGCGGTTTGAAGACAACAAAATATACACTTTTCCATCACTGTATATAGACTGCAAGAGATATATAGATGATATTTTTATTATATGGGACGGCTCCCCTGCTGAACTGACAACATTCTTAAAGGACATGAACACTAACGAATGGGGCTTAAATTTAACTCACAAGATAAAAATATGAACAATGCAGAATTTCTTGATGTCTGTGTATTCCACACAGATAACAATGAACTTAAAGGGGTACTCCGGTGAAAACCTTTTTTCTTTGAAATCAACTGGTGCTAGAAAGTTAAACAGATTTGTAAATGACTTCTATTAAAAAATCTTAATCCTTCCTGTACTTATTAGCTGCTGAATACTACAGAGGAAATTCTTTTCTTTTTGGAATTCTCTCTGATGACATCACGAGCACAGTGCTCTTTGCTGACGTCATTATAATAGTAATAATAATAATAATAACCCTTTTATTTATTGTTGTCCTTAGTGGGATTTGAACCCAAGGCCCTAGCACTGAAAGGCAGCAGTGCTAACCACTGAGCCACCATGCTGCCCTTGGCATACATCTGCTATGCACGGTTGCTAAAATGGACAGAGATGTCAGCAGAGAGCACTGTGCTTGTGATGTCATCAGTGTTCCAAAAAGAAAGGAATTTCCTCTGTAGCATTCATCAGCTAATAAGTACTGGAAGGATTAAGATTTTTTTAATAGAAGTAATTAATTTACAAATATGTTTATCTTTCTGGCACCAGTTGATTTAAAAGAAAAAAGGTTTTCACCGGAGTACCCCTTTAACACCAAAACATTTTTTTTTAAATGTTGACGGTAACAGCTATTTAGATTTCAGAAACTGTCACTACAGACAATGGATTTGTACCCTACGGACGATTTAAAAGAATTCGCAGAAATTGCACTTTAAATTCAGACTATCTGAAACAAAGCAAAATACTGACCGGCAGGTTTTGGGCTAAAAAATATCCCAAAAACCTAATCACTGCCGCAAAAAACGCGAGCTAGCAATCTAACACAAAGAGAGTGCTTATCCAAAACCACCAGTAAAACCACTATATCTGAAACTTCCCAAAACTTATTGTAATTTTATCACAGCTTTCTCCAGGAACAACAAAGATATTAAATCTATATTGGCAAAACATTGGCATAGCCTTCTAAATGATCCTTACTTCAAAATTGAACTTCCAATAAAACCACAAGTTACATTTAGACGAGCACGCTCTCTTTAGAACATCTTAGCGCAGAGCAATCTCAAAACGGTGAAATCCAGCTCCTCCACATTTCTTTAAAAAAAATGGGTGTTATAAATGTAACCACATACGCTGCAAATGCTGCTCAAATTTAACACACAAAACCACAGAATTCCAATCTCGGGTAACCAAGGAGATTTTTACCATCAAATCTTATGTCATGTGAATCTCAATACGTTATTTATTTATTACAGTGCACCTGTGGCCTCCAATATGTGGGCCGGACCACACAGTGCCTCAGAAATCGTACCAACAAACACCGGAGCAATGTGATGTTGAGATATCAACTACACAGCGTATCACGCCATGCTTCCACACATCATGATGGGAATTTTTCAGATTTCAACATAACAGCTATTGAGCACATAAATAAAGACGTTCCTCAACATTATAATTTTTCAAATTACGGACTTTACAGCCTTTAGATAGTCTAAACGGATCTATTGAGAGTAATTTATAATAATACAATAATACATATGTGGTTTTCCATTCATTGCCTTCATTATATGTAATTCTTGACTATTTTCTTTCCCTCTTTTCCACTTTGTTTTTTATACTACTGTACTAATCAGTCAAGTCCATAAGGTATTTTTTAAACTTTTTATTCATTTTTCATACTCTTGTTCAAACAATTTTAGTTCATACATATATATATATATATATATATATATATATATATATATATATACACACACACATTTTTATTATATATCTACAAGCCATTTCATGACATTTTTTATGCCTTTCATGTTCCTTTAAATGTATAGCTATGTGCAGAAAATGATATTTACCGGAATTTATACTACCATGCACCATATCTATTTATATATCCCCGCTTTATCTATTTATTCATATTCATTTACCCATATACCCTTTTTTTTTTTTTTTTTTTTTTTTTTAAATACTACAGTGATCAGATGTGTGGTTACATACATGGCACTAATTGCGGAACAAGCCTCTCTTTGATCTACACCCGGATGAATTTCAATATGTTCTTCTGAATACACTATATTATGCTAACTAACACAGGAGTGTTTTTTGCATTTTCTAAGATGATTCTTGATGCTTCTATTTATACTATAGTTGGGGGACGATCCTCCGTGTTTTATGTATTTTGCTGTTTTAATTGTTCATGCCCTTTTGACCTTTGATCTGGTCACCATTTTGGTTTCCATTAGTTTGCATATAAAAAGCCATGATATGCATGTTATTGTATGAATTTGCCTAATCTGAAGAAGGGGTTTGTACACCCTGAAATGCGTCATTTCTTTTTCAATAAACTTGCAACTTCATTTCACCTCCATGACCTGGTTGTGACTTGTTCTGTGGACACCTGAGCGCCTGCCTTGAAGGTCATCTTTCTTTTTGCTGCACCTAATATGCCATGTAAGGCTGCTCTAAGGCTATGTGGAATATCTGGTTCACACCTAGCGGCCACAGTGCCATGCCAGAAATAAGCACTGCCTGTTGTACAACATAATTAGTACTTAATAAATCATAATTGTTCTTTGACTGCCACACACACACTGTGCCCCTGGTATAATACTGCCACACACTGTGCTCCTAAATATAATATTGCCATATACTGTATACCTAAATAGAATGCTGTCAAACACTATGACCCTGATATTATACTGCCACACACCTGCCCCTAATATAATACTGCCACACACCTGTCCATGAGTATAATACTGCCACAAATTGTGCCCCTGATTATAATACTGCCACACACTGTGCCCTTGAGGATAATACTACCATACACCGTGCCCCTGAGTATAATACTGCCACAAATTGTGCCCCTGATTATAATGCTGCCTCACACTGTGCCCTGAGTATAAAACTAACACATGCTGGGCCCCCAAATATTATATTGCCACTGTGCCCTGAAGCGAATTATACCTCTGTGTCCCTTTAAAGCAATTAATGAGGTGCCCACCCCCTCATATGAACTCTCTAGCTGTTGCAAAACTACGATTGCCATCATGCAGACAGAAGAGCATGATGGGAGCTGTAGTTTTGAAACAACTGTAGAGATAAAGGTTGGGAAACTCCTGTAATACACATACAGTACTTCCAGGGCCGGACTGGGAGCAAAAATAGGCCCGGGCATATTAGACTATGCAGCCCATTTTTTTTTTTTATTTTTTTTTTATTTTTTTACGGTGGGTGTCTGAGAAGTCAGAGACCCATTAAAATAAAATAGGCTATAGAATGGCAATGGGGTCGGGGGCGGGAATGGGTTGGAATGTAGGGGCAGCTCGTGTTAATGTTTATTTTATTTTTTGTGTTTTCTATGTTTTTCTTTGAACTCTTTCACCAATCCAGGGGATTGTCCTGGACCGGGATGTCTTGTTAAATATGATAAAATTAATAAAAATCATATGTTAAAAAAATAATAATAATAAAATAGGCTGCATACATTAAAATCACCTTGGTTTAAGTGGCCCTCCAGCTGTTGCAAAGCTACAACTCCCATCATGCCTGCAAAGCTTCAGGCCTTATGGGAGTTGTAGTTTTTTAACAGTTGGAGAGCCACAGATTGGGGTACAGTGTCACCCATCATCACTGAAGAAATTTCAAGTGACTCCAGCTCTAATGGGACAGTCAGGAGAATACACAACTGTATAATGACTCACAGGAGACGTCTTCTCTGTTGTCTTTACTTTTCTTCTAACTCTGGTCTTTGTCTTCTTTCAGCTCCATCTTCTCTTAGTCTGATGCCTGGACATCATTGGTTACTCTGTTAGCAGATCCTCATCCTCTGTATGACAACAATAATCATTATAACCTTGCCGGACATCATGACCCCTAAAAATAATACTGCCAGACACTGTTTCCTTTGTCAGAATCCCACCGCTGTACTCCTCCCAAACCCATTTTCCCTCCTCCTGCAGACCCCTTAGGGCTTTTCCACACTGTGGACATTTAGTCAGTGGAATGTCAGCTTGCTGCAGGCGCTACCGAAGCCATTGGCGGTAGGACTGCATGGATGTGTGCCATCTCTATAGATGACAGAGCAGTCCGACGGAATTCCACCAGCAGAATGAACGTCCACCTAAAGGATAAACATGTTCGTTCTTGGGGTTTATGTCCATTCTGCTAGGGGAATTCCACTGTGGCGATTCCACAGTATACACAGAGCAGCAGAAAACCATTGAAAACATTTGGACTCTGTTGCTAGCAGATTTCCGCCGGAGGAATATCTTCAATGTGGGTGGGCCTTAAGTCCCCCCAGACCCCTAGGTCCTCTTCCAGACCCATCTTTCACCCCTTCCTTCAAATCTCCCCAGACTCCTCTGCCCCCCTGACCCCTAAGTCCTCATCCAGACTCCTCTGCCCCTCAAACCCCTGCATCATCCTTCTTTACATTTTTCTGTCCCCCCCCCCCCCAGACCCCTCTATCCCCTTCTGCCCTAACACTCCCTACCTGCCAAGATTCCTGCATTATCTTCTTTAAACTTTTCTGCCCCCCCAGACCCCTATGTCCCCTTCTGCCCTAATACTCCCCACCCCCAAGACCTCTGCATCATTCTTCTTTGCACTTTTCTGCACCCCAGACCCCTTTATCCCCTTCTGTCCTAACGCCCCCAAGACCCCTGCATCATTCTTATTTTCACTTTTATGCCCTCCAGACTCCTTTATCTCCTTCTGCTCTAATACCCCTGCATCATTCTTATTTTCACCTTTATGCCCCCCCAGACCCCTTTATCCTTCTCCCCTAACACCCCCCAAGACCCTGCATCATTTTTATTTTCATTTTTTTTTATTTGAGGGGGCGTGTCAGTTGCCGCTTCCCGCTGTGGTCAACACGCCCCCTTCTCGTGGTCAACACGCCCCCTTCCCGTGGTTGGTCTGGGGCCTGTACAGGAGATGTAACACCCCAAGACCCTCTAGTGGCTATAGCACTGCACACACTGATCTTTTACATGCAATCTCTTTTAATCTTATAGCATAATATTGATCGATTATTCTGTCGATTAACTGCTCATGCCTGGATCTCAGGCACTGAGCAGTCATTCAGCGATCGGCAACGCAGGAGGAAGGTAGGGTGCCCTCCTTGTGTCTGCCAGCTGTTCTGGACGCCATGATTTCGCCCGAACAGACTGCTGAGCTAGCCGGGAGCGGTTTACTTTCACTTTGATCAACTTTGAAGGGTTAATAGCACGCGGCACCGCGATCAGTGCCGCACGCTATAAGCCACGGGTCCCGGCTGTTGTTAGACGCCGTGTCCCTGCGTTATAGAAAAGGAGCGGATTCAGGGCATACAGGTATGCCCTGCGTCCTTAAGGGGATAAAAGGGTGCTCCACTGGAAAACTTTTTTTTTTTTATTAAATCAACTGGTGCCAAAAAGTTAAACATATTTGTAATTTATTTCTATTTAAAAATCTTAAAGGGGTACTCCACTGCTCAGTGTTTGGAACAAACTGTTCCGAACGCTGGAGCCGATGCTGGGAGCGTGATGTCATGAGGGGGCGGGGCTATTATATCACAAACTCCCGGCTCCAGCGTTCGGAACAGTTTTTTCCAAACGCTGAGCAGAGGAGTACCCCTTTAACCCTTCCTTCCAGTACTTATTAGCTGCCATATGTTCCAAAGAAAGTTCTTTTCTTTTTCAATTTCCTTTCTGCCTGACCACAGTGCTCTCTGCTGACATCTCTGTCCATTTCAGGAACTGTCCAGAGTAGGAGCAAATTCCCATAGCAAACCTATCCTGCTCCGGACAATTCCTAAAATGGACAGAGGTGTCAGCAGATATCATTGTGGTCAGACAGAAAGGAAATTCAAAAAGAAAAGAACTTCCTCTGTAGTATACAGCAGCTGATAAGTACCTGAAGGGTTTAGATATATATAGATATATATATATCTATATATATATACTCAATTATGTGTGTGTGTGTGTATATGTATGTGTATGTTCCAGCATCACATCCAAACGGCTAAAGATATTAACATGAAACGTTTATGTCTACAACAAACATAGGATAGGTGATTTAACCCTTACTCACCCCCATTTGCCAGGCGCGGGGTTTATGTTTAAAGTCATATACAAGTCTATGAGAAATATATGTTACTGCATAACTTCCAAACGGCTGGAGATATTTTGCTAATACTTGGTCACATGTTACTTATATATCCACTTAAAATATAGGATAGGTAATTTAACACTTAATTACCCCCATTTGTGAGGGTCGGGGTTTTTGTTTAAAGTCCCATGCAAATCAATGGGAAATGTATGTTCCCACATAACTTCCATACAGCTGGAGATATTTCAATACCTGGTACACATATTACGGGTCGGGATAGGAGATCGGGATATGAGGACAGGATAGGAAGTCGGGATAGGAGGACCGGGATAGGAAGTCGGGATAGGAGGATCGGGATAGGAGGTCCAGATAGGAGGACGGGATAGGAGGTCGAGATATAGGGTTGGGATATGACAACAATATATGAGGACGAGATATGAAGTCAAAAGCTTCCTCCTTTTGTTTATTTTCCTTCCCAACAAGGATTAGGAAGGAAAAACCGGGCAATGCTGGGTACTCAGCTAGTTTTTATATAAAAGTAATTTACAAGTCTGTTTAACTGTCTGGCACCAGTTGATTTAAAAAAAAAAAAAAAAGTTTTCCAGGGGAGTACCCCTTTTTAACGGGTAGGAAAATACGGCACGTGTGACCCAAGCCTTAAAAATGTTTACATTATATTATTTCACTTCAACGTTTCTCCATTTGCATGGGAAAGAAAATAGAGGACTCCCCCAATTAAAAAAATAAAATAAAAAAAAATTCACAGAAAAAAATATTGTTCAGGACAGATTTCCCATTGTAGAAGAGACCGTCATATAACGACCAATCAGGAGATAGGAAAACGGGCTCTGAGGGCTGTGCTCAGGAATTGTTGAACTCCTGGCGCCATCTGGTGGTCAGAACGTTCCACAGCAGCCGTTTAGCACCGTTGTAGATGGTTCTGTTGGTAATAACATCTAGAGCTCACACACATCGGTTCGGTCTGGTGACTTCTTGTCGTCCTGGTATCTCGTTTGCAGGAATCCCGCGTTCATTTTATTAACCAATCAGGGAGTCTGCAGCCAGGAAGCGTCAAAACTACACTTCCCACAATGCCTGTGGGCTCACTAAAGCAGCTGTATAAAGTGGGCGGAGTAGTGACAGGAGGTTTGCGCTGTGTGTCGGTCCATTGGTGTCTACATGATGTATCTGCGCAGAGTTCTGCTAGGAGGATCCGCTGCCACCGCCGCAATCTTCGCCGCCGTAGCAGTTGGTAAAAACGGAGGAGACTCTACTTTACCGGCGCCGGCAACACCCGGGCAATGGAATCGAAACTGGGATCGGTGAGGCTGCCTGTGCGCATGCGTGGCTGGGCTGTAGTGCAGAATGTAAGCGGCGTGTGTAGATCTATGGGGGTGCTCCATTATCCTGGGGGTGTAGGCTTGGAGCTGGGCTGGGGAGCAGCCGTGTTCTAGACAAATCCTATTCTTTGTCTTCTGGGAAGGGAATTTTCCTTATACACCGTTGTATGAATTCTCCATGGTCTTTAAGATCTCTGCATGCAGTCATTGCATGGCAATATTTATTGTTTACTCCCAAAGCCATGTTCACACACTATTTTCCCTCCAGCCGATTGTAAATCCAATCTGGCCTTTTATATGCTGTGTGTACATAGCCAACTTGTAAGGCTTCTTTCACACTACAAAATGAATGAACTATTTTCTTCCGTACTATCCTCCGTCACAAAATAACGTCCGTTATCAATAACGGACTATAATGGATTCAAACGGCTATTAGAAAATCCCAGAGACTATAATGGGATTTTCTAACGGACGTATAGGATTTGGTTACTGCTGTTTTCAGATGGAACTTCATACGGATGTTTAAAGACTGAGAATTATGCAGTGTGAAAGAAGCCTTAAAGGGTAGCTCCCACCATCCTATTTTTTTTCCTTCTGTCCCTGCCTATTGCCAATCCATCCCTAACCCCCTCCCTGCTTTAAATTTTTATTTTTGCTATATTAAAAATGCCTTTTGTCTGCCTGGCAGTGTGCTCACTACCAGGCAGACTTCCCCAGCAGGCACCACGTCACTGATGCCTGCTGGGGGGGACTTCCGCCCTTAGTTCATCTACACAGGGTGCCTCCAGCTGTTTCACCACTACAACTCCCAGCTTGCCCTGACATCTATTGGTAGTCGGGGCATGCTGGGAGTTGTAGTATTGAAACAGCTGGAGGCACCCTGTGTAGATAAACTATTAGTTACATGCGGCGCTAGCCCATCCCCTCCGTCTCTTCCCCCCCCAATACCCCATTCCCTCCATCACAAACACCCCCGTTCCCTCCATCATTCCCTTGGACTAGGTGAGGCTGGTTTTCCACTATGTTTTCTCCCATACAGGAGCGCATACAGCAGGGGAGAGCTATAACCTCGCGCTCCCATATGCCTTCATATGTAATTAATTTCAATGAGCCGGTCGGAGTGAAACCTTCGGTCGGCTCATTTTTGCGCCGTATGCGCTCTTACAACCGGACCTCAAACCGTGGTTGACCACAGTTTTAGGTCTGGGGAAAAAGCGCATACAGCGCAAAAATGAGCCGACCGAACGTTTCACTCCGACCGGCTCATTGAAATGAATTACATACGGGAGCGCATACGAAGGCATACGGGAGCACGAGGTTATAGCTCTCCCCTGCTGTATGCGCTCCTGTATGGGGAAAACGCGATGTGAACCCAGCCTGGATACTAATTTTACTTTATAATGTATACAATTTTAATAGTGTTACAAAATAACTGTCTGCGGTGTAAGTTGATTTTCTGCGGAAAAAAGCCCTTTTCAGTGTGTCTCTCAAATAGACCAGAGTTGTGTATATAGTAGCATCCTTTTATTAAAGGGGTACTCCACCCCTAGACATCTTATCCCCTATCGGATAGGGGATAAGATGACTGATCGCGGAGGTCCCGCTGCTGGGGACCCCCGCAATATAGCATGCGGCACCCACCTGTTTCTGCTCCAGAAGCGCTGGAGGGTCTGGGTACTAACCACGGGAACGGAAGATCGTGACGTCATGACTCCGCCCCCGTGTGATGTCACGCCCCGGCCCCTCAATGCAAGTCTATAGGTGGGGGGGGGGGGGGTGACGTCACGGACTTCCGTTCCAACTCTTTCTGACAAGAAACAGGTGATTGCTGTATGCAACATTGCGGGGTCCCCCGCGGTCAGACATCTTATCCCCTATCCTTTGGATAGAGGATAAGATTTCTAGGGTGGGAGTACCCCTTCAAAAGCATTCAGCCTTAGGAAAGGGCCCTGGGAATGCCTGAGGAAAAATCCAGTTTGTATATGCAGTATAAAACACACACAGAAAAAAACGTAAATACAATCGTGACCCCTACTGGTCTATTGGGAGAAGTGCCCTGAGAATGTTTTTTTTTTTAAATTTTTTTTAATTTTTATTTTTTTGCGGGAAATCCATCTGCAGCACTTTCTGAGTCACTTCACCGACTGTACCACAAGGCAGCTGACCCATCCAATCTTTGAGGGAGACTTCTCAAAATCTGTGCTGAGGAAAATTTGACCAGTTGCCCATAGCAACCAAAAAGAGCACTTTTTTAATAGGCCTCTGAAAAAGTGCTCTGGTTGCTATGGGCGACTGGTCAACTTCCCTCTGCACAGGTTATATGTCTACAGAGGTGCTCGGAGTGCAACATCATTGGATAAGAAGTAAATCTTTATTATCCTGTACTAAAAAGTTATGTTACGGGCCCTGCTAGGTGCACACATTCTTGTTTTCCTCCTGTGCTATATTGTTTGCAGTGTAATGTATTTTAGGGCTCAGTCACATTCCCATATACATGTCCCATTTTCTGATGTTTATGTGCATGGCAGGCACTGTCCCCACTGACTTTATTGGCCTCAGCATAGTCATCTAGGGACAACTTGTGTAAATGCATGGATGTTTGGGAAATTACACGAATGTAGACACTAGTTGACTATGTTTGGGCCATTAAATATACTGTATTCCTTAAGAGTCATTGAGGTGGTCCCTGATGGGTTTTCCCCGCCCCACCAGCCTTGATTGTTAGATATCTCCATATACCCAAATAGTGAGAGATCAATCAATCAATGCCAGTGGGGTGAGGAGAACCTGATGACTCGGCTGTTAAAGGGGTACTCCAATGGAAAACTTTTTTTTTTTTTTTTTTTTTTAAATCAACTGGTGCCAGAAAGTTAAACAGATTTGTAAATTACTTCTATTAAAAAAATCTTAATCCTTCCAGTACTTATTAGCTGCTAAATACTACTGTGGAAATTCTTTTCTTTTTCGACCACAGTGCTCTCTGCTGACATCATGACCACAGTGCTCTCTGCTGACATCATGACCACAGTGCTCTCTGCTGACATCATGACCACAGTGCTCTCTGCTGACATCATGACCACAGTGCTCTCTGCTGACATCATGACCACAGTGCTCTCTGCTGACATCATGACCACAGTGCTCTCTGCTGACATCATGACCACAGTGCTCTCTGCTGACATCATGACCACAGTGCTCTCTGCTGACATCATGACCACAGTGCTCTCTGCTGACATCATGACCACAGTGCTCTCTGCTGACATCATGACCACAGTGCTCTCTGCTGACATCATGACCACAGTGCTCTCTGCTGACATCATGACCACAGTGCTCTCTGCTGACATCATGACCACAGTGCTCTCTGCTGACATCATGACCACAGTGCTCTCTGCTGACATCATGACCACAGTGCTCTCTGCTGACATCATGACCACAGTGCTCTCTGCTGACATCATGACCACAGTGCTCTCTGCTGACATCATGACCACAGTGCTCTCTGCTGACATCATGACCACAGTGCTCTCTGCTGACATCATGACCACAGTGCTCTCTGCTGACATCATGACCACAGTGCTCTCTGCTGACATCATGACCACAGTGCTCTCTGCTGACATCATGACCACAGTGCTCTCTGCTGACATCATGACCACAGTGCTCTCTGCTGACATCATGACCACAGTGCTCTCTGCTGACATCATGACCACAGTGCTCTCTGCTGACATCATGACCACAGTGCTCTCTGCTGACATCATGACCACAGTGCTCTCTGCTGACATCATGACCACAGTGCTCTCTGCTGACATCATGACCACAGTGCTCTCTGCTGACATCATGACCACAGTGCTCTCTGCTGACATCATGACCACAGTGCTCTCTGCTGACATCATGACCACAGTGCTCTCTGCTGACATCATGACCACAGTGCTCTCTGCTGACATCATGACCACAGTGCTCTCTGCTGACATCATGACCACAGTGCTCTCTGCTGACATCATGACCACAGTGCTCTCTGCTGACATCATGACCACAGTGCTCTCTGCTGACATCATGACCACAGTGCTCTCTGCTGACATCATGACCACAGTGCTCTCTGCTGACATCATGACCACAGTGCTCTCTGCTGACATCATGACCACAGTGCTCTCTGCTGACATCATGACCACAGTGCTCTCTGCTGACATCATGACCACAGTGCTCTCTGCTGACATCATGACCACAGTGCTCTCTGCTGACATCATGACCACAGTGCTCTCTGCTGACATCATGACCACAGTGCTCTCTGCTGACATCATGACCACAGTGCTCTCTGCTGACATCATGACCACAGTGCTCTCTGCTGACATCATGACCACAGTGCTCTCTGCTGACATCATGACCACAGTGCTCTCTGCTGACATCATGACCACAGTGCTCTCTGCTGACATCATGACCACAGTGCTCTCTGCTGACATCATGACCACAGTGCTCTCTGCTGACATCATGACCACAGTGCTCTCTGCTGACATCATGAGAGCACTGTGTTCCAAATAGAAAATAATTTCCTCTGTAATATTCAGCAGCTAATAAGTTCCGGGAAGGATTAAGAATTTTTTTAATAGAAGTAATTTACAAATCTGTTTAACTTTCTGGCACCAGAATTTTTCCCCCGGAGTACCCCTTTAAAAAATTGACGGGTTCCCTTTTAAGTCATTGGGACCCTTGCCTATCCATACATCTATATGTTGCCATCCCATTTTAATATTTTGCTGGCATATACTTTTCAGAAAATTTAAGGGGTCCCCCCCCCCCCCCCCACCACCATTGCAATAAAGTGCCTAAACAGAGTTTACTCCGTAAATCAGCAAAATTTAAATCTCTGCTCTATACTACAATACTACCAAAAACTCAGTATCAGAAGAAAATAGATAAAATAAAGAACACTAGCTATAGAAACATGATATCAGTTTTACTTTACCATCATGTTATTGTAAAATTGAGTTGGGCTATCGGGATCCAGGCTGGGTGGGTTTTGTTTATCTTGCTGGGGCTGCATATAAAAAAACTGGTGTATATCTAACCCAGCCAGCTCCCTCACTGCTGCCAGTTTCCCAAATGTTCAGTCCCTGGCACGGTCCTCTTGTGGTTGCGATAATGGGTAGACAGGGAATGTAACGGCATGTTAAAGGAACCTGAAAGATGAGGACTGTGGTGGGGACTGGATGCTGGGGAAACAAGCAGGGGTAAGTATGCCTTTATATTTACTGCAGACCCAGCAACATATACAAAAACAATCAGGATGTCCTCATCAGTTTCACACTTTTCATGTCTCATGCAAGTGAATTGTTTTGTGTTTTATTTATTTTTTTTCTTACATGCTTTTGAAAATATCTACACATTCTACACAGATTTGTCCCGTGTGTGGATACAGTAGCATTAATCCGAATGTCAGCCTTGGCTTTCTGCCGCCGGTTCTTTCATAAACTCATTGGATTTTCCATAAGCAAATCCATGATATGTGAACCTACCATTCTAGAGTATACTTTAGAGCTCTTTAGTGCCTGCTGCATTGTTTCTTCATGAGTCGTGTTTTTCTTTTGTTATATTTTATAGTCGAGAACCAATGTCTCTGGTGAATTTGAGCAAGATCAATGGGGAGACTGGAGAGGAGGAGCTCAATGTACAACTGAATAAGCACAAGGCAAAAGCCACTCGCCACATCTTTCTTATAAGGCATTCACAATACAAACTGGATGGCAAGACTGATGTGGACCGGGTCCTTACCTCCCTTGGTTAGTATTTTTATGAACAGGTAAAAATAATTATAAGGCTTCTTTCACACTGCCGTTGTGACCCGGCAGTGTGACATCCGTTGGGGAACCTGGGGAGAATTGCAGGAGAAAAAAAAATACATCATGTGACGTTTTTTTCATCTCACTACTCCCATCAGAAAACAGTGGCCAATGGACCCCATAATAGTAAATGGGATCTGTCGGACCTGTTGTGCCCTGTCAAAAATAACATCTGTTAAGGCACAAAAAAAAGTGCCCGACGGACGTGTGAAAGGGGCCTTATTGGCGTATGGAGTTTCTTCTAAATACAAGCCTATCCTGTGGTGAACTGGTGCACAGCACTCAATACTTTTTATTATGTATAGTGTTCTAAAAGAATAGTAAGATGTGCCTATCTGGGAAGGGTTGTGTCTTGGGCCAGAAAGGGGCATGGTTTAGAATTCAAAACCCTGCACCCTGGTGTCTGTGCTAGCTTTTATTATGTAGCAGAAAAACGCAAACCCTGAGTGACACTACAAGATTAGAGGCCAGAATGAAGCTTTCTTTTAAAAAAAAAAAATTTATTGGTCTATGGATAAATTCTTTTTAGCAGTTTGTGAGCTTCCAAATAAAATACCCTTTTAGTTTGTTGCTAAATATTTTGGACTATATTTCCCTTAATGCACTGTGAAATGCTACAACGGTATTTAAGCTCTTGTCTCCATTTAAATCAACTATAAGGCTCTTTTCACACCAGTTTTGATGCATGCATCAGATAATGCAAATATAGAGCACTGATCTAGGAAAGGACCTGCCTCTCTGATTTCAGCCTTTTACCCTAGCAGGTTTTTATGGTTTCATTGGATGTGCTATAGCAGGGGTCTCAAACTCAAATTATCTGGGGGCCACTGGAGGTAGCAGCTGGATGAGGCTGGGCCACATGTGACCCTCACATAGAATGCCCCCATCATGCGCCCCTCACATACAATGCCCCCATCATGCGCCCCTCACATATAATGCCCCCATCATGCCCCCCTCACATACAATGCCCCATCATGCGCCCCTCACATATAATGCCCCCATGATGTGTCCCTCATAGAATGCCCCTCGCATATAATGACCCCATGAGGCGCCCCTCGCATATAATGACCCCATGAGGCGCCCCTCGCATATAATGACCCCATGAGGCGCCCCTCGCATATAATGACCCCATGAGGCGCCCCTCGCATATAATGACCCCATGAGGCGCCCCTCGCATATAATGACCCCATGAGGCGCCCCTCGCATATAATGACCCCATGAGGCGCCATCAAAGCCTAGAGCCTGTAGCTTACCAGAGTCAGTCAGGATCAGTCTGGCTAGGTAGTTTGCAGGCCACTTGCTGTGAATTTGCTGCAACGTTTCTGAGGCGCACCAGATCAGTATGGACGGCACGTCATGTCGGCGCCACTGATGTCCCGTCACGCTAACCCCTGTTGTGCCGGATTGCAACTGAAAGAGGAGTACGTGGGCTTGGTGGAAGGAAGGATAGTGTTTGCTAGCCGGGCGATTGCTGATAGAATCTCGCTGAGGAAGGGGTTGCTAATTCAATCTTACCGATGTGTGGGCATGGTGGTACGGTGGGGGGGAGGGGGCAGCGGGCCTCAAAATGTCGTTCTGCGGGCCGGGAGTTTGACACCCCTGTGTTATAGGCACACAGCTGTTGCTGAATTTCTAGAGGTCAATGTTGCTCTCTGCCCACTGACCCTAAACATCTTGTAAGAAAGTGTTCAGGAATGTACCATAACTTTAAAGAAGTGATTAGATTGTTGTTAATTTGATTACTGTATAGTCAAAAAATCTCAACAATCTTCAAAAGCATGCAGTAAGGACGAGAGAGGAACGCAGTAGATAGGTGACCACTTATCCTTTTGTCTGCTGCAGGTCGTGAACAGGCTGAGCTAACTGGGCAACGGCTGGCAAGTCTGGGACTGAAGTATAGTCAGATTGTTCATTCATCTATGACAAGAGCCAAAGAGACAACAGAAATTATCAGTAAATTCCTGCCAGGTAAGATTATCCATAATTCTGTTGTTGATTCTCTAAATCTATTCTTTAAGCCTCCAAGGCCTTTACAGTCTGTCTTGTGCACAGAATGTCAGGGTACTTTTTATTTATTAGAGGGAAAACCCATGAAAGGCTTTTATAAATACTTGGTGTTCACTGCTAAGCCTAGCCTCCAAGGATGTGTGTTAAAGTGGTACTCCACTGGAAACATTTTCTTTTAAATCAACTGGTGCCAGAAAGTTAAACAGATTTGCAAATTACTTCTATTAAAAAATCCCAGTTCTTCCAGTACTTATCAGCTGCTGTATAGTACACAGGAAGTTTTTTATTTTTTAATTTCCTTTCTGCCTGACCACTAGTGCTCTCTGATGACACCTCCTGTCCATGTCAGGAACTGTCCAGAGCAAGAGAGGTTTGCTATGGGGATTTGCGCCTACTCTGGACAGTTCCGTACATGGACAGAGGTGTCAGTAGAGAGCACTGTGGTCAGGCAGAAAGGAAATTCGAAAAGAACTTCCTGTGTATTATACAGCAGCTGATAAGTACTGGAAGGATTGGGATTTTTTAAATAGAAGTAATTTACAAATCTGTCTGGCACCAGTTGATTTAAAAGAAAATGTTTTTCCAGTGGAGTACCCCTTAAAACATAATGACCACAGTGCTCTCTGCTGACATCTCTGTCCATTTTAACCTCTTCAGGACTCGGGGCGTATGGATATGCCCTGCATCCTGAGTCCTTAAGGACGCAGGAAGTATGGATACGCCCGTGGGAAATCCGGTCCCCACCGCTAGCCGGTTGGGGACCGGAGCCGGATGCCTGCTGAAATCGTTCAGCAGGCATCGCGGCATATCGCCCAGGGGGGTCATGATGACCCCACCCCCCATGTCGGCGATGGCTGCAGATCGCTGGACAATTCAGCCCAGCGATCTGCGGCGGATCTCCAATCACCCTGATTCGTCGGCCGGTTCGCCGGCCGACCAATCAGGGCACCTGCTGCGGGTGTCACTCCCGCAACCCACTCCGCACCTCTTCTGGAGGACGTGAGCGGGTGCGGGAAGTGGACCCCGGCAGCTGGGGACCCCGATCCCCGGCATCCCTGTTTGGATTGGGGCCACAGTAGTGGCGGCGAGGGACTGACCTGAAGCGGCAGCTTGCAGCAGTAAGAGGTGAGTGAGAGCCTCCTGCTGTTGCTTAGCAACAGCTCCCAGCATGCAAAAAGGGCATGCTGGGAGCTGTAGTTATGCAACAGCAGAAGGCAGACCACCATAACTCCCAGCATTCCCTTATGGGCATGCTGGGACTTATAGTTTTGCAACAGCTGGAGGCACATTTTTTCTATGGAAAAGTGTACCTTCAGCTGTTGTATAACTACAACTCCCAGCTTGCACAATCAGCTAAAGTGCATGCTGGGAGTTGTAGTGGTGCATCTGCTGGTTGCATAACTACAACTCCCAGCATGCCTGTCGGTTGGCTGTTGGTGACTGCTGAGAGTTGTAGTTTTGCAACAGCTGAAGGCACACTGGTTGTGAAACTCAGTTTTTTTTTTTTTACCTAACTCAGTGTTTCACAACCAGTGTGCCTCCAGCTGTTGCAAAACTACAACTCCCAGCATGCACTGATAGACCGTACATGCTTGAAGCTGTAGTTTTGCAACAGCTGGAGGCACACTGGTTGTGAAACACTGAGGTCACAAACTCGGTGATACATAACCAGTGTGCCTACAGCTGTTGCAAAACTAAAAACTCAGCATGTACAGCCTGTCAGTGCATGCTGGGAGTTGTAGTTTTGCAACAGCTGGATGTCCCCCCCCCCAAATGTGAATGTACAGGGTACATTCACATGGGCGGAGGTTTACAGTAAGTATCCGGCTGCAAGTTTGAGCTGCGGCAAATTTTCTGCCGCAGCTAAAACTGCCAGCGAGAAACTACTGTGAACCCCTGCCCGTGCGACTGTACCCTAAAAACACTACACTAACACAAGATAAAAAGTAAAAAACACTACATATACACATACCCCTACACAGCCCCCCTCCCCTCCCCAATAAAAATGAAAAATGTCTAGTATGCCACTGTTTCCAAAACGGAGCCTCCAGCTGTTGCAAAACTACTCTCAGTATTACCAGACAGCCACTGACCTATCCAGGCATGCTGGGAGTTTTACAACAGCTGGAGGCACCCTTTTTTGGAATCACTGTCGTAGAATACCCCAATGCAAGTCCCTAATTTAGGCCTCAAATGCACGTGGCGCTCTCACTTTGGAGCCCTGTCGTATTTCAAGGCAACAGTTTAGGGTCACATATGGGGTATCGCCGTACTCGGGAGAAATGGTGTTAAAAATTTTGGGGGGGTATTTTCTGCTTTTACCCTTTTTAAAAATGTAAAACTTTTGGGAAAACAAGCATTTTAGGTAAAAAAATTAATAATTTTTTTTTTTTTTTTTTTTACATATGCAAAAGTCGTGAAACACCTGTGGGGTATTAAGGATCACTTTACCTGTAGTGCACCAGCAGAGCACTTTTCACCCCCATATGGGGTGTTTTCTGAATCGGGAGAAATTGGGCTTCAAATTTTGGGGGGTATTTTCTGCTATTATCCTTTTTAAAAATGTAACATTTTTGGGAAACCAAGCATTTTAGGTAAAACATTTTTTATTTTTTTTTTATTTACATATGCAAAAGTCGTGAATCACCTGTGGGTTATTAAGGTTCACTTTACCCCTTGTTACGTTCCCTGAGGGGTCTAGTTTCCAAAATGGTATGCCATGTGTGTTTTTTTTTTTTTGCTGTCCTGGCACCATAGGGGCTTCCTAAAGGTGACATGCCCCCCAAAAACAATTTGTCGCTCCTTCCCTTCTGAGCCCTCTACTGCGCCCGCCGAACAATTAACATAGACATATGAGGTATGTGCTTACTCGAGAGAAATTGGGTTTCATATACAAGTAAAAATTTTCTCCTTTTTACCCCTTGCAAAAATTCAAAAATCTGGTCTACAAGAACATGCGAGTGTAAAAAATGAAGATTGTGAATTTTCTCCTTCACTTTTCTGCTATTCCTGTGAAACACCTAAAGGGTTAATACACTTATTGAATGTCATTTTGAATACTTTGGGAGGTGTAGTTTTTATAATGGGGTCATTTATGGGGTATTTCTAATATGAAAACCCTTCAAATCCACTTCAAACCTGAACTGGTCCATGAAAAATAGCGAGTTTGAAAATTTTGTGAAAAATTTCCAAATTGCTGCTGAACTTTGAAGCCCTCTGATGTCTTCCAAAAGTAAAAACTCAAAAATTTTATGATGCAAACATAAAGTAGACATATTGTATATGTGAACCCAAAAATGTTTTATTTTGAATATCCATTTTCCTTACAAGCAGAGAGCTTCAAAGTTAGAAAAATGCTAAATTTTCATTTTTTTCATCACATTTTGGGATTTTTCATCAAGAAAGGATGCAAGTTACCACTAAATTTTACCACTATGTTAAAGTAGAATATGTCATGAAAAAACAATCTCGGAATCAGATTGATAACTAAAAGCATTCTAGAGTTATTAATGTTTAAAGTGACAGTGGTCAGAATTGCAAAAAACGCTCTGGTCCTTAAGGTGTAAAATGGCCTGGTCCTTAAGGGGTTAAAGTGACAGTGGTCAGATGTGCAAAAAAATGGCCGAGTCCTTAAGGTGAAAAAGGGCTAAGTCCTTAAGGGGTTAAGAACTGTCCAGAGTAGGAGAAAATCCCAATAGCAAACATATGCTGCTCTGGTCAGTTGCTAAAATGGACAGAGATGTCAACAGAGAGCACTGTGCTCGTAATGTCAGCAGAGAGCTCTTTGTTCCAAAAAGAAAACCATTTCCTCTGTAGCCCCTTAAGGACGGAGCCCATTTTCACCTCTAGGACGAAGCCCTTTTTTGCAAATCTGACCACTGTCACTTTAACATAGTGGTAAATTTTTGTGGTAACTTGCATCCTTTCTTGGTGGAAAAATCCCCAAATTTGATGAAAAAATTTAAACTTTTGCATTTTTCTAACTTTGAAGCTCTCTGCTTGTAAGGAAAATAGACATTCCAAATAAAAAATTTTTTTATTCACATAAACAATATGTCTACTTTATGATTGCATCATAAAATTGACGGGTTTTTACTTTTGGAAGACATCAGAGGGCTTCAAAGTTCAGCAGCAATTTTCCAATTTTTCACAAAATTTTCAAACTCACAATTTTTTAGGGACCAGTTCAGGTTTGAAGTGGATTTGAAGGGTCTTCATATTAGAAATACCCCATAAATGACCCCATTATAAAAACTGCACCCCCCAAAGTATTCAAAATGACATTCAGTCAGTGTTTTAACCCTTTAGGTGTTTCACAGGAATAGCAGCAAAGTGAAGGAGAAAATTCAAAATCTTCATTTTTTACACTCTCATGTTCTTGTAGACCCAATTTTTGAATTTTTAAAATGGGTAAAAGGAGAAAATGTATACTTGTATGTGTAACCCAATTTCTCTCGATTAAGCACATACCTCATATGTCTATGTAAATTGTTCGGCGGGCGCAGTAGAGGGCTCAGAAGCGAAGAAGCGACAAGGGGATTTTAGAGAGTACGTTTTTCTGAAATGGTTTTTGGGGGGCATGTCGCATTTAGGAAGCCCCTATGGTGCCAGAACAGCAAAAAAAAAAAAAAAAAAAAAACACATGGCATACCATTTTGGAAACTAGACCCCTTTAGGAACATAACGAGGAATAAAGTGAGCCTTAATACCCCACAGGTGTTTCACGACTTTTGCATATGTAAAAAAATAAACATATATTTTTTTTCACTAAAATGTTAGTTTTCCCCCAAATTTCACATTTTTTAAAGGGTAAATAGCAGAAAAGACCCCCCAAAATTTGTAACCCCATCTCTTCTGAGTATGGAGGTACCCCAGAAGTACCAGAAGAGAAGGCGTCATATTTGGCTTTTTGAGAGCAAATTTTGCTCGGGGGGGCATGTTGCATTTAGGAAGCCCCTATGGTGCCAGGACAGCAAAAAAAAAAACACATGGCATACCATTTTGGAAACTAGACCCCTCACAGAATGTAATGAGGGGTACAGTGAGCATTTACCCCCCCCCCCCCCCCACTGGTGTCTGACAGATCTTTGGAACAGTGCGCGGTGCAAAATTTTTCATTTTCACGGACCACTGTTCCAAAGATCCGTCAGACACCTGTGGGGTGTAAATTCTCACTGCACCCCTCATTACATTCCGTGAGGGGTGTAGTTTCCAAAATTGGGTCACATGTGGGTGTGTTTATATATATATATATATTTTTTTTTTGCGTTTGTCAGAACCGTTGTAACAATCAGCCACCCCTTTGCAAATCACCTCAAATGTACATGGCGCACTCTCCCTTCTGGGCCTTGTTGTGCGCCCCCAGAGCACTTTGCGCCCACATATTGGGTATCTCCGTACTCGGGAGAAATTGCGTTACAAATTTTGGGGGGCGTTTTTCCCTTTTACCTCTTGTGAAAATGGAAAAGTATAGGGCAACACCAGCATGTTAGTGTAAAAATGTTTATTTTTTTTACTCTAACATGCTGGTGTAGACCCCAACTATTCCTTTTCATAAGGGGTAAAAGGAGAAAAAGCCCCCCAAAACTTGTTTAGGCAATTTCTCCCGAGTACGGCGATACCCCATATGTGACCCTATTCTGTTGCCTTGAAATTCGACAGGGCTCCAAAGTTAGCGCCATGCGCATTTGAGGCCCGGATTAGGGACTTGCATAGGAGGGAACATAGGGGTATTCTATGCCAGGGATTCCCAAACAGGGTGCCTCCAGCTGTTGCTAAACTCCCAGCATGCCTGGACAGTCAATTGCTGTCCAGAAATGCTGGGAGTTTTTGTTTTGCAACAGCTGGAGGCTCCATCTTAGAAACACTGCCGTACAATACGTTTTTCATTTTTATTGGGGAGGGGGGGCAGTGTACGTGTGTATATGTAGTGTTTTTACTCTTTATTTTATGGTAGTGTAGTGTTTTTAGGTTACATTCACACTGGAGGCAGATTACACTGAGTCTCCCGCTAGGAGTTCGAGCTGCGGCGGAAAATTTGCCGCAGCTCAAATTTGTAGCGGGGAACTCACTGTAATCTGCCGCCAGTGTGAATGTAGCCTGTACATTCACATGGGAGGGGGGGTTAAAACTACAACTCCCAGCATGCACTGACAGACCATGCATGCTGGGAGTTGTAGTTTTGCAACAGCTGGAGGCACACTGGTTGGAAAATACTTTGTTAGGTCATAGAACGTAACTCAAGGTTTTCCAAAGTATTTTCCAACCAGTGTGCCTCCAGCTGTTGCAAAACTACAACTCCCAGCATGTACTGATTGCGGAAGGACATGCTGGGAGATGTAGTTATGCAATGGCTGGAGGCACGCAAGTACAACTCCCAGCATGCCAAGACAGCCTTATGCTGTTCCTGAATTCTGGGAGTTGTAGTTTTGCAAGATTTAGAGGGGTTCAGGTTGTAAATCACTGTCCAGTGGTCTCAAAACTGTGGCCCTCCAGATGTTGCAAAACTACAACTCGCAGCATGCCCAGACAGCAAACTGCTGTCTGGGCATGCTGAGAGTTGTAGTTTTGCAACATCTGGAGGGCTACAGTTTGAGACCACTTAGTGATCTACAACCTGAACCCCTCTAAATATTGCAAAACTACAAGTACCAGCATGCCCACAGAGCAAACAGCTGTCTGGGCATGCTGGGAGTTGTAGTTTTGCAACATCTGGAGGGCCACGGTTTAGAGACCACTGTAAACTGTGGCCCTCCGGATGTTGCTAGGCAACAACTCACCTAGCAGGACCCGGAAGTATTGCTGCCGCCGCTGCATGTGGGGGAGGATCGCGCTCGGGGATCCAGGTAAGGGACCTTCGGCACAGACCTTCCCTGGACAGTTCCCCCGTTTTGCCCAGACACCGATAGGTGGGCAAAGCGGGGGAACCGAACTTTAACCCCCCCTCCCCTCCCCCGGTTTGCTGTCGGTCGCTCGGCCGACCAATAGCAGGGATAGGAGGGGTGGCACCCCTGCCACCAAACTCCTATCCATTCAGGGGGATCGAGGGTGTCTTGGACACCCCCGATCCCTCTTATTTTCCGGGTCACCAGTGACCCGTATAACCCGGAATCGCGCATGTCTGAATTGACCTGCGATTTGCGCGCATCGCGGACATGGGGGGTCTCAGGACCCCCCTCGGCGATGTGCCGGAGCCTGCTGTTAGATAACAGCAGTCATCACGGCCCGATCACTGCTACCGGTGACACGGCGCTCCCGGAACACGCGCCAAGTGACACTTCGCGGCGCCGTACATGTATGTCGCTCGTCGTGAAGGGGGTAGTATACAAACTCTAAAAAGTACAGGAAGGATTAAGGTTTTTTTAATAGAAGTAATTTACAAATCTGTTTAACTTTCTGGCACCAGTTGATTTAACCTCTTAAGGACCCATGACGTATGCATACGTCATGGGTCCCTGGTCCTGCGATATAACGCGGGGTCACACATATCGCGGCGGGCCCGGCGTCATAGTGAAGCCGGGACCCGCCTCTAATAGCGCGCGGCACTGAATGCTGTCCGCGCGCTATTAACCCTTTAGCCGCGCGGCTAAAAACGTAAGTAAAAAGTGCCCGGCTAGCTCAGGGAGCTGTTCGGGATCGCTGCGGTATAATCGCGGCATCCCGAACAGCTGTAGCACAGGAGGAGGTCTTCTACCTTCTCCTGTGCTGTCCGATCGCCGAATGAATGCTTCAAGTCTGAGATCCAGGCTTGAGCATTCAATCGCCGAAAACACTGATTGATCCATTCCTATGGAGATGGATCAATCAGTGTAAAAGATCAGTAAATGCAATGTTATAGCCCCTTATGGGAGCTATAATGTTGCATAAGAAAAGTGTAAAAAAATCATTAACCCTTTCAATTATCCCTTCCCCTAATAAAAGTTTAAATCACCCGGCATTTCCAAAAATAAAAAACACATTATGTAAATAATAATAAAAATAAACATGTGGTATCACGCGTGCGGAAATGTCCGATTTATAAAAATATACCCGCTTTTTAACCACTCGTTCAATGGCGTACGCGCAAAAAAATTCCAAAGTCCAAAATAGCGCATTTTTGATCACTTTTTATACCACAAAAAAGTGAATAAAAAGTGATCAAAAAGTCTGATCAGAACAAAATGGTACCGCTAAAAACTTCAAATGACGGCGCAAAAAATGGGGTCCTCAAAGCGCCCTGAACACAGAAAAATAAAAAAGTTTATAGGGGTCAAAAGATGACCATTTTAAACGTATACATTTTCCTGCATGTATTCATGATTTTTTTCGGAAGTGATACAAATTCAAACCTATACAAGTAAGGTATCATTTTAACCGTATGGACCTACAGAATAAAGATAAGGTATCATTTTTGACAAAAAATGTACTGCGTAAAAATAGAAGCCCCCAAAACTTACAAATAGTGTTTTTTCATCAATTTTGTCGCACATTGATTTTTTTTCCCGTTTCACCGTAGATTTTGGGTAGAATGACTAATGTCATTACAAAGTAGAATTAGTGACGCAAAAATTAAGCCATTATATATAATTTTAGGTGAAAATTTTTAAGAGTTATGATTTTTTAAAGTTAAGGAGGAAAAATTGAAAATGAAAAAAACGGAAAAAGCCCGGGTCCTTAAGGGGTTATAAAAAAATAAAAAATAACTTCCACGGGAGTACCCCTTTAACGACCCACGGACGTGCATGTGCATCCTGGTTTGGCGGTACTTCCCGCACCAGGACATACATTTACGTCCTGTGTATGGACTGCGAGCATCGGAGCGATGCTCGCGTCATACACGGCAGGTTCCGGCTACTATCATCTGCGATCGCGCGGATGTCCGCCATTAACCCCTCAGATGCCGTGATCTGTACAGATCACGGGCATCTGCGGCAATGCGCATAATAAAATAGATGATCGATTGCCTGCAGCGCTGCCACGGCAATCCAATCATTTGTAATGGCGGCCGGAGGTCCCTTCACCTGGCTCCGGCTGTCTCCAGATGTCTCCTGCTATGGTCTGAGATCAAGGCAGACAAGAGCAGGAGATAACCGATAATACTGATCAGTGCTATGTCCTACTATACATAGCACTGAACAGTATTAGCAATCAAAGGATTGCTTTAGATAGTCCCCTAAAAAAAAAAGTCAGTTTTTCCCATTTTACCCCCAAAAAGCGTATTTTTTTATTTTATTTTTTTTTTAATAAACATATTTGGTATCGCCGCATGCGTTAAATGTCCGGACTATCAAAATATAATGTTATTGATCCTGTACGGTGAACGATTCTGCTTTTTTGTCACATTTTATTTAAAAAAATATATAAAAAAAATGAAATGTTTTGTATAGGCAAATGTGGTATCGAAAAAGCCCTCATACCGCTCTATATATGGAAAAATGAGTTGTTAGGTGGTCAAAATAGGGTGATTTTAGATTATTGATTTTGTACAAAAAGTTTAGATTTTTTTAAGCGGTACAAAAGATAAAAGTATCTAGCCATGGGTATCATTTTAATCATATTGACCCACAGAATAAAGAGCACGTCATTTTTACCGTAAATTG